>NW_010138018.1:25123-78056 GCF_000699245.1 Pterocles gutturalis | reverse complement strand
GGGAAATTAGCAAAGTATGTAAACAAAAGTTTCCCGTTTCTAAATTCAGAGGTGGTGAGATTTTTAGAAGAATACAGGTATGATATAATTGATGTATTGATCTGATATGTTCCAAAGCAACCAGATGTTTTTCGAACCACACAATGTAGGGACCAAGATCTTTGAGCTCAGGATTCATATCTAAATAGCACAATGTATGACTTCATTATGGTCACATTTCATTAAATTTTACATAACATTTAAAACTTGCAAAATGTCAGAAGTATAAGTCTAAAATTTATGTATTCCTATGAATAGATCAAATAATAGGAAGGAACCTCATGGTCAGTGAACCTCAAATGGTAGACTACATGAAAGATGGGAACAATAAGGCCAATGAATATTAAATGAAACAAATTATAGGAAAGAAAAAATGAAATTAGGAAATTAGTTTTTAAAGGGTATCTGATAAGTTCAGTTTAATAGCCAGCTCTTTTTAAATAATATTACAGGCTTTTCAGTTTGCTCACATCCTAATGCAACCCAGCCTTTTCCATTTTAATCTGTGCTTTCATTCATATTCAGGTATTGTAGCCATCATGATAAGATTAACATAAAAGTAAATAGTATTTAAATTTAAGATGGCTTGGAGGATTTTGTTAATGATGAATGTAATAATCTGAATGTTTCTTGCATCAGTGGTTTAGGAAATGAATACTCTCAATTTCTCTTTTAATAAAAATCTCCTCACCCTGTGTTTAGACAGAGGATCCTGAGTTTGGTATGCCTGGGTACTGCAGCAGTGTTTGTCCTGACGTTTACATAGGGTGGATGTGGTATGATTCAGCTTGTAAATGACAACATGTGTTTATAAATGAAAGAAAAATAAAGTCAGTGCGGAATTGTAACCTAGTCTGGAGAATGCTCTAAATTACCTTGGCATATATTCAATAAACTGTGTCTACTAAGTCTGAGCTGTAATTGGCACTTAAGAAATGTTCACAATATGCTATCTCTTCCTATATTAAGAGAGACCAAAGAGATGCTAGGTCATTATGTAAAAATTGGTGATGAAGAGCAAGCAATTTTCCAGTTAATTTGCATGTTCATTATATATTTAATATTATTTAGGCTTCTGTGTCTTTTTTGTGTCACTTAAACTTGACCCAAGGTATCCCACATTGTCAAGAGGCATAGAAATTATAAGATATATATTTAACTGACTCATTGAACTTTTGTTGTGACTAATGGTTCTTCCAGCAGTCATTGCATAAGGGAGAACATTTCTTTTTAAGTAAATAAGGCTCACTACCTTTCAGAGCTGCTGTCATTGAAAAAAATATTAATGCAATGTCTACATTATTTGATGAGCTCTGTGAGGGCATCTTGTAGCTTTAAATTAGACTGATCCAATAGAGAGTGATATACCCTTCAAAATACTTTGACTGATTTGACTGCAAAGAAAATAAAGACATTCTGTACAGTTATGAGAAACTGATGGCAGGCTAAATTTCAGGATGAAAAGGATCGATGATGTTATCAAAACAGAAGTGAAGTTTTCCTTATAGCATTGAGTAATTTATAGAACTATTAATGAAACACCCAACTTTGCAAAAAAAGAACGAACAGTGTCACCTTTACTCACTTAGATGTAGCATGCTTGCACCTTTATTCACTTAGATGTAGCATAAATCAGGGTCGAAATCTGTACGCACTCCAAGATAAGGTGTGGTTTCTCTGATATCTGAGTTTCCCATGGGATTGATGATGTTCCACTTGAAGCTGATGGGAGACTTGCCATTGATCTAAGTGACAGATGCCTGTATATTTTGCAAATCAATTCCTATATGGAGTTTGCTGCTGGTTGGATTTTGTTTTGATTTTTGAGGGATCTTCTTTACCTTTCATAGCAGCTTCAAAGGTTTATTCTGTGTACTCCATTCTGCATCCTCGTATGAATCAATACTAGCTGCTTCTTTTAGTTAATATGATGATAAAGTTTTAATATTTTTCCTGTACTGATTGCTTCATTTACTAACAGAATTCAGCCACTTCCAGACCAGCCATTTTAGACAGCCTTGTATTTAATGTTGATGAAAAGTGTGAATAAGGAATGATTTAGTAAACATTGTGTATGAATAACATTTTATCTTTCCATGTCCCTTAAATTTTCCCAGAGGTGATTTTCAAGCAGGCTTGCAAAGAGAGACCTAGTTAAAAAATTACAACAGAAAATTTTCACCTGTACGTTTTGGCTCCATGCATTTTTTTCCATAAGCAAAGGAAAAAGAGAACAGTTATTAATTCTCATTCAACTAAGTAATATAGAAAAGACATGCTAAATCAAAGAAAGGTAATTTATTATTGACATGGACTTCCCCTATCAGTTATATGCCAGTACTGCAGTACATAGACTGTAAGATACAGTGGTGCGTCAAGCAGTGAAAATCAAGGTTTGAGGATAAAAACTGTGGTTTCCTTCTTGAACAGGTTTAGCAAAGTTTCATTTTTAAGCAGTACAAAGAATTCCTGTTCTCCAGTGGAGGAATGGAAACTATTGTATTAAAAGGCAAACTAGAATAAGACACAAGAAGAATTTGAATGTTTGGAATCAAACGTCACTAAAACATTCCATTTTTACATCTTGCAGTCAATGGGTTTGAGAAATCGTTAGGTAAATACCTTGATCTTGTACAGCAATCTGTATATTCATTGTCTGTTACCAAGAGTTTGGCATAGTTTGCTGTCAGTAAGGCTGATTTCCTGTTTTCCTATGTCAAAATAAGGGTTTATGTTATACAGGGCTTCTCTGGGATCCACGCAGACATGTCGGTGGATTTGCCTCAGTCTTACAGAATAAGGCATAAAGCATTCTAATTCCTACATCTCTCTTCATATATACCCAGTTCATTTTTTTTCCTCTCTTCCTTTGTTTGAGTGCATAATGCATACAATGGATATAGAGCACTATCAGCCTCGTAATCAAATAGAGTTTTCAATGCTAAGGTAATTGCTTCTTGAGTGATGATCGCAGACCTTCTGGCTAGCCCTGTATCCCTCCATCCGCATTACGTTTCATTTCTTAGGAAGAATTACATGGTCTGAAGTTTTCTCAGAAGGCCAACAAATCTAGGCTGAGTGAGATTAAGAAAAAGGTGTGGTTTAGATCTTAAGTGTGAAATCCAGACCTCATTGGAAGTCAGTGACAGCATTTTGGTTGAAAACAGTATTTTAAAAAAAGGCGTTCTGAGAAAAAGTCTTGCACACCTCCCTCTCATGTAAAGTAGCAGAGTTTCAGCTCTTAGGTCTCTCCTGAGTTCTGTGTGAGGAAATATGAAGTTTCTCAGGCAAGCAGATATCAAAATTTATAGCGTACTTTAAAAATGAAAAGCAATGCTTCGAATTCCATTGCAACACTTACAGTATTTGCAGAGCATCCCAGAGTTCAGTTTAAAATTCTTGTAGTGTGATTATGGGTTTGGTAAGCAGGGAGTTGCTGCCTGGCCTAGATTAAGGGTCCAGTGATCTCAGGAAAAAACTCTGCATCCAGTGCGATGCATTGATTTAGTTCACATACAGAGAAAAGTAGCACAGTGCATGAATCAGAAAGAATTAGTAGTTTTCATATTCTTAAATGTAGGTGGAAAAGCAAAGCACTTCTCAGAGACTTACTTTTAGTAGTGCAATCTCAGAATAGGTACAAAAAGCCCCTAAACCCTTCATGTGAAGATATTGCAGTAACCTACAAGAAGTCAGAGCAGGTTAGTTGCTTCTATTTAGCTGACTTAGTGTAAGGGTAATTAATGTATGAGACAAAACCCACTCAAAATAATGGTACCTACAAGGTGTAAAGTTTATTTACTGTGTTTGGCAGAGGCGAAGTAAACACCTTAAAAATCAAAACTCTCTCATTTAAATTCAATATAAAAGTTAATTAAAGAAAAAGGAGCCTTGTCACTTCTTCATATCCTTCCCCGGGGTCTTTATTTGCTATTTATAAATCAATTACTTGAAGTATTCAAAATTCCTGACTTCAAAGATCAATCTAGTGACACCAATCAACATCTTGTCACTGCCTTCAGTCCGAACCAGTGTGGATGAGTACATGGTCTCATGATGATGAGAAAGGTCTTGCCTGGTAAGTTCAGCGAAACCCATGCCTACGTTCAGACGGTGTCTGATGCCAGATGTTTCTAGTGACTCTGGGAGAAGCCAAAACCTGTAAGAGTTCAATGCTCTGCCTTAGGAGTACATAATCTTCTAACTCCTGGAGCACATGTGATCTTACCTGTTCATGTCATGTGGAAGTAGGTAACTTTGTTAAGAAGGTAATAAATGGAGCCCTAGTTAACTATGTTGCTGAGCACCTTGTGTGATTTCCTCACATAAGAACATACAAGAACATTTCCAAGATATTACACAGCATAGTGTTCAAAGAAGGGTATGTTGAAATTGAGCTATACTTTTATGTTTTTTTCCCATTCAAACTGCCTGTAAATTGTTTAGAAAGAGCTCCTCTTGACTCTTAATATCTGTTATAAAGACATTTAAAAGTTGAAAAGAATAAATTTTGAGAGTTTCAGAAGTTACAAGGCCATGCTCCTTGCCTAGAAGATTTAGGATTTTGCAAAGTATAGAGGAGATTGCACATGTGGAAGTTTTAAAGAATGACTCCTCTGTGTGACCAAGTACAGAAAAAGTTTAAGGCTTGGAGTTTTTCAATAGTAATAATATTTTGCTTTATGTAAGAGGGGGAGCTTAAATCACCACAATATTAACTTTGCGTAGTAAAGTAGATGCAAAACTCTGTAGCAAACTTCATCTCTTTAGACCAATAGTAGTACTTTATTCTTGGTTTGGCTGGTACGAACATTAGGTAGCAAAGAGACCCATGAGAGGGTCATTTAATTTTTTTTTATGACATTTTTTATGTCATTTATTTTTCAAGATGAGTGCAGGAAAATGAGAGTCTTGAGATGTTCACCTGACATAGCATGGCATGGGACAAGCATAGCTCCCAGCAGTCTGAAGATCTAATAAAACTCTAAAACATTAAAAAAGAGGCAAGGAATAATACAGTCACCCTACCAATCAAAAAGTTAAAATTACCCAGGAAGTCTTGGAAGCTTTGGAAATATAGAGTCTTGAAGTAAAGTGTTTGGAGATGCACTTGGAAGTGTTGAAATATTGTCACAAGGTCCTTGGCATGAGTGCACTGTGTAAGTGTAAGTAGGTGATTTCAGAACAAATTAAAAAATAACAATGCCAAACCTGCAGCTGCACTGTCTTGGGCTGAAGTATCTGAGCTTCCTTCATGTGAGTGTATTACTTTGATCAGGAAGGATTGATTTTTTTGTTTGCTTGCTTGTTTGTTTATTTGCTGTTCCAATCATTAAAGTTAAAAACAGTTCCCCTCTTCTATAAGGAGCAAGGACTGGCAGCGTGTCAAAATCTCAGTATATTGTCATGCAGCTGGCATATGTACCGGGGCGGGGGGATAAAGTGATGCACTACTGCATGTCAGATATGCTTTTCAGAGATAAGAGAATCCTATTACAAATGCAGAGTTTTCAAAATTATTATAAATCATGACCAATATTCTGTGAATACTAGAAATTTAGTAACAGCATATACCATTTCAATGATACTGTCTTCAGAACTGATGCGATGCTGAGTTACTGCCTGGCAGCCCTTCAGAGGAAGGATATTTTTAATATCTCAGGTCATGTAAAACTAAGCAGGTTAACCTAAAACCCTGGGCACTATCATTTGTACAAACTGCCAATAACCATCAGAAGGTAAGCACTCTTCTCCTGTGTTAAGGAATGCCACTAAGAGGATAATTTTTCTTCTCTTCTGGGATGAATCCGATTGTTTCAGTCAATTCAGCTAACAGCATTCTCTGAACTCAAAGATAAGGCATGACCAGCAGCAAAACCTAACACAGGGCTAATAAGAAATTCTTTAAATTCATGGTTCTTATTGTATGCCACACCTAATAAATAACCAAATTCATACACATATGTACAGAAAAATCACTGCCATCAAGAAATAAAAGCACTTTACAAGAATGAAGAGCATTTTAATACTCCTCTGTAATCTGGGCATCTTTCTGTCAGATTGTGAATGCGAGAGGCTAGAATTTGCTAAAAAATTGATGTCGCAATATTCACACAAAGTGAATGTAAAGCTTTAGGCCTTTTAAAGTCTCTGCATAGCATCTACTTGGAGAGAGTGAGAAAGAGGGAGAGAGAAACCTTTAAACAAATATGGGGCATGCCTCTGTGTTTTATGTATTCATCTGTATGTTCTACATTTTAATGATGCATGTTTTGTAAAATATGCATTCAAATAATCTAAGGAACTTTGTGCAGATATATGTTAGAAAATTAAGTGTATGAATTAAGCTTCTTATGATATGTTGAACTTGTAGAAATATCAATTTTTCAAGTTATCAAAGTATCAAGTCATATACTTCCATCCATCATTGATTAGCAGTGTGTGCGTAACTCTACACACACCTTTGGAGGAAGAGACTGTTCAGAGTAATGCACTTCAGGCATTTTCTTATGGCTAGGAGGGGTTTTCTTTTGCTCTGTTCACAATTTTCATATTTAAATGTTTGGAGAGTGGAGAAGCGGAGAGTTGTGCGCAGCAACTGGGTTAGAACTAGGAGCTTGTGCATCGTGCCCAGGGTTATCCCTGACAGCCACCTGTCTCCATTTGCTAGCCATGGAGATACAATTTGATAAGAAATCCAAAGGCTTTGGGAAATGCTGAGAAACAGAGTAAACTCTGAGTCATTCAGGCCGTGAATTAATCATGCCATGGAGGCAGAAAAACCTCACAACCCTTAAAGCCACTAAAATTATTATTGAAGACTATATGCGTAGATCGTATGGTTTCCAACAGTAAGATAGTTGCCTTCAGTGGTAGTAGGAGGCCTAATTAAGTGAAGCACAGTGTTATGTGAGCCTGCGGACCCAGTTCTGGTCCAGACCATGTCTTCTCTAATCTAATCTCTTGCCTGAACAAGCATGGACAGACGGCTTTCCAGGAGCCGGGTCTGTAACGGCTGGAGATGAGTCAGGGCTAACGTGCCATGTTAGAGATGACATGATCCTTGCAGAGAGCTACCTGGAGAACTCTCCTGTGCATGCTTCAACTCGCTGGGCTCTGAACAAGCTATCTGAACTAGCCCTGGCTCAAAATGATTTTATGAATTTGGGCTGCATTTCCTCGTAGCTAATACATCCTCTTAGGGCATGGTTTACAGGGAACCATCTGCAACAGCTCATTGGGTCCAGAGAAGACAGATCCAACAGACCAACTCTGCGCTCAGTCCAGTGAGTCTGGCTGAACCCAAACTCTTTCTGGAAATACTGAAGTTATTGTCCTGTGTTCCCCAGTATGGTATGATTCGGGGTTTTCATTACTCACCCTGTGCAATTGCGTACTGCCTAATGCCTGTTATTTTTTGTGTGTGTAGAATGGCAGAAGTTTGGTTTCTCAGAAAGATTTTTCCCAGATTAATCGCTGTTCTCATTTATTTCTAATGCACAGGTTTAAATTTAACGAACCCCTCATTTAGCAATTGCACCTCTAGTATGAAGTTTCACCATGCGTGCTGCAGGGAAAAAAGTCATTAGGGATCTCAACCAAGTTCTCTTGATGCATTTGTTTTCTCCTTTTTTTTTTTTTTTTTTAACTTGAGTTGGCTAAGACCTTTGTTTATCAAAATCAGAAAGGAAATGAAAGCTTATAAACTGCCCATTTGTATAATGAGCCTGTAATTATGTTAGCATTCAATTTTATAGTCAAATTAGAGACTGAAATTCCTTTATTCAGCACTGAACTTTGCTTACACTTTCCCAGCATCTGTAGTGAAAAGATAAAACTCCTTACGTGTCGTATATTCGTGCACTTATTTGTCACCTTAGTTGCTGGCTTCATGACAGTTCTTACACAAAATCCTCTTTTCCAGTCATTCTGAAATGTTCATGAATCAGGAAGAAAATTGCCCTGAAGATTCAGCTGAGGATTCCTCTTGAAAAAATAAATTTCCAGGTGCTATAATCCAACAGAGTATATTTTTTTTTTCCTTCTTGTACCTTCATGTTAAGTAAGACTAACCCTCATGCTAAGTAAGATTTAGCAGAAGCAAATGTCACGAGCGTAAATGAAAACTGTTACTCTCTTGAGATCTTGGACTGGAGACTTGGACCTCAGCAGAATTTTCAATCAATTGCAAAATTTGTAATCAATTATAAGAGGAATATGGCACAAAGCGATTTCTGTCCTGACTGCACTTCCATTTACTGAGAGTAATCTGCTGCGCGTTGATTGCTTCTTCAAAAAGAGAGGGAACTTTTGAGTTTGAGATGCTGGAAGTACCTGAGGAACAGGTCTCAGTTTTGCATTGATCTCTGCAAATATTGTAGCCCATTAAAATGAACTTAAAATACTTTCAGGAATCGAAGTTTGGCAACTAAAAATACATATGTGAGGCTGGGGTGTTGATATTACTTCATTTTTATGGCCTTTTTCCTAAAATTCTAAATCAAAGATGTGCCTAATGAGATGAATCTTTAATCACACAGTAACTTCCACAGAAAATGACAAAACTGGCAGAGCCCGTGCTACTTCAGTGGGCTGAATTTACTGGCATGCGTGATTTTTTTTATGGAAAGGGTAAATTCTCTTTCTCTCCATCTGGAAGAGTAAATAGCAATGCAGGGGAAAACACAGAACTGACAGGAGCTTAGTGGCTCAACTAGCATTCCCCTGATTACCTGTAAGAGCTGTGGCTGCTGATGAATGCTCTGAATGTTAAGTATTTGATTTCCTGTTTGCCTTTAAATTTTGACACAGTGTAGTCATATAGAAGTGAAAACAAGTAGGATCTGATCTCAGACTTTAATCATTCCAGTGTTTTTCCTGTACCAAATCTCGTTATCATTTCCCTCACAACTTCCCAACATCCACCTTTGTAGCGTGTGCAGTTACCTCCTAGAACTTACAACGTTACCACCACTGGCGTACAGATCTCTCTCTGAAGAAATGACCTAACTTTGCAGATCTCGGCTGGTTTCGTGAGCCATCATTACGTCTTGTTTTTTCCTTCTCAGCTTTCAGTCATTTTCTGCTACGTCTCCTTGCTCTGCATCTGCCTCAAAAAGTGCTCAGACAATTTGTTTGTAAATACACCAAGTCATGATAGCAATAATCTAAGTGATATATTCTCTCGCAGCACGAGGCTCTGAACACATTCTCTCTTCACAGTACTCAGTAACATAAAAGGAGTTGGATTCTGATCTGCTTTATTTCAAGAGACTAATATTTTATGAGTGAGTCGGGCAGAATTCCAGTGAAAAATAGACTTCCCATATAAATTTCTACAGTGAAAATCAACTGGAAGTTTTATGAATAACTTTGCTTGGGCTGTTACTCTAAGTTTTTCTAATAAACCTTATGTTCTGGAGAATTTACTAGAAAGTAGCAACTTTATGCTTTTTAATATAGTCGGCGTTCAATATACAAGTACTCAAAATTATATAAAATTATTACTTTTAAGCATCTTATAGAGTCAGTATAGATGCATCTGAAATTCCTGGGTTCTAACTCTTTCTAAGGTTCATATCTATTATAATATGTATCAGGAATCTCCATCGTGGATGGTTTTCTTACAGTTTAGGACGTAGTCTGGTTGACTGCCACAGAGAAGTAAAAGGGAGATAGCTTATTTAATTCATTCCAGTTTAAGTTATCAGAAACTTCTCACTGCAGATGATTCAAGTTACTTTAGAATATCTAAATCAGAACTTTCTTCTCCTATTTCATCTCCTTTCTCCCTCTATTTTTCCTTTCTTTTCTGCTACATCCATTTTCTCACTCTATTAGTGACAAGTTCTCACCTATCACTTGGATATTGAATTGAGTTCAGATGGGTCCAAATGCTCTTTTGAATCATGTTGAATATTATCTGGAAATCCTAATGAAGCTAAATTCTCATCCTTTTATTTCTTGACAAATTGCATTAGAAAGTTCTGAAGAACTCACTAGAAATCAATAGTTTCTGTAGACCTTTTTTTCTGAAAGGAATAGAAAAAAAAAGTTGCTTTTTTAGCTTTCTCACTCCGTGTCCACCTTAGCAGTTGTGTCTAGCTATCGCCTTAGCATAGGTGCAGGGCTAAGCTAATTTTTCTCTTAGTGAATTCCTCAGCTAAGGATAACTGAAGCGTAAGAGTCCTCCTTCGAATAATTAATCTTGTGGCAACACACTTGTGATACTCACTGTGCTGTTTACTCCTGCGATTCCTGACTGCCTTGGTTTTACCCCATTATGTGAGTTTTCTGGGCTGGGAAGAGTAGCTATATGGTTGCATATATGATTCTCACTATTTCTGTATTTTGACACACTGGAAATTGTGCTTCTGGAACTCCTGGCCCTTGAGCAGCAGCAAGACTAAACCTTAACAAGACTAAAGTGATAGAAAATAATTATACAGACCAGTTACTAGCTTTTGGTTTATCATGCTTGTCATGGTAAAGCTGTTTGTCATGATTTAAGCTCTGTGGCGAGTGCTAATGAGAGGTTTTTTTTCCATTTGTTTTCTTCTTGCTCAGTTTTTAAGGAATTGTGGGACTGGGTATGTAGGTCTGATATGTAACCTTGTGTAGGACGAGGATGTTTGCTATTTGCATGCAGGTAATCACTAAGCTGTTGGTACATAACTGGTGAAAAAGAGACCTCAAGGAAAAACATTGCTCTTGTTTCTCTTCTTGTAACCTGGTCTGTCCGCTCCATTGAAGAACAACAGATTAAAACAATCTCAGTTGCTCTGAATAAGTGTGCCTGTGCTAGCCTAATTTACTATCTAGTCCTTCTTTTTCTTTCATTTCATAATGGATTTTTAAAGAAATATCTAGGCAATTCCCAGGCATGGGTTTGATGAAGGTAAGAGCCTTTCTTAACTTCTAAGCATTAGCACAAAAATTTCAAAAGACAGTTTCCGACCAAGCAAAGTAATTTTCAAGATATGCTAGATAACTGCAGGAATATATATGTTAGCTTTGTTTTACTCCTGGGAAGAATTCCTGTTGTTCACTTCATTAAGGTACTTGAATCAAGTTTGCTTGTGGATCATAGCTGTAAGAATTGATTTTGAAAACAAAACCTAAATCCTGTTTATTCATCACCAACTCTTGATTTTGCACTCCTTTTCTCCATTCTTCCCCCTCCACCTCATTATCTTTCTTCCAGCTGTCCCAGCCCAGACATCTGGAAAAGCTGCCCTTGGGTGAAGTAGTGACCTAGTGCAGTGGTTTCCGCAGACCTGTGTTTCCAAACAGGTGAATCTGTCTCTCAGAGATGTCAGTTCCCAAATGGATTATATCACCCACTTCAACACCGTCAGACATTCTCTGTATTTCTTGCATGAAGTTAAGGAGGATTTTGGTATGTAGAGATGGAACCTTCAATAGAACAGTTTCGCTGTTGTCACATGGAAGAATGATTTGCTATTTTAGAATAGGTTGGAGAGGAAGGGAATCAAAATGCTCTGCAATTAATTCATAAGCTCTTCTGAGGTTCACCTGGCAATGATTTAGAAGACAAGTCATTTACAGTGTAGGTGACACTAGATAGCTATGGTTTTTTGCTGTTGTGGTCTTGTAATGTGGTCCTGGAAAAGAGCTCTCCTTCGTTCCTAATGAGGTTATTTCAGAGCAACATTTACATTTATGATATTGATTAAATAAATAGATAGTTACCAAATACATCTGTGTAATAGTTTCATAAATAACGGCTGCCACTCTGTAATTCCCATATAATGCAAAGTGTGTATGTGGTCTTTGAAAGAGGGAGAGAAGGACCGCAGGAACAAAGCTTCTAATAATTGCAGTGGAAAATAATGTAATATAACACAGGCAGGTTTCTGCCCTTCTATTAATGCTTTCCAAAGCCGAGATTTTCTGAGCCTTCCGTGGCCATTATTGCTTCAATCTTATTGAAGGGTTCAATGAAATTTTACTCAAATCCTGGTTTTTGAATATTACAAGATGACATAATAACTATGGAGACAGATTTCAAATTGTCATGTAAATTTCACCAGCATTAGCTTTCAAAGTTTATTATTGCTTTATAATACTCATTGCTCTTAAGCTTCTTATTTATGGAGGCAGTCCATGTATTTGGAATAACTGTGGTAAATGGGGAGATTAAGGTAATATTTCTTCTACAAAATCTCTTTATTTGGGAGCCAGTAAAAAGCTAGGGTTTGTAATTTATTTTGTGATGTATTTACTTGTGTATGTGTACGTGTATTTTGATTTCAGTCAGTACAAGCACTCGCAAGGCGGAATTGTCACACTTGTCTCAGGCCATCAGGAATCCTTGGAAACTAATCCTGAAAATAGATGTAAAATACTACAAAGATCCATGCACATACCACAAGCAAACAGAATGTCACTGAACGCTTTACATAGGTCCTTTCAATAAGTCGCCTATCCTTCCTTGCAATTTCACAAGAGGATGAACACATTTTTTATGAAGAAACATATTACACACGTTCTTGAAAATATGATATCCACTATTTTATTGAGTACGTGTCCATAATGTTAGTAGATAATATGTCAGTTCTGGATTCAACTTGCGAGGTGTATTTTAAAGTTCAACTTACAATATTCATGTCGTGTCGCCAGTACAAAACTTCTGTTCTTTCTCACACTTATGAATGATTCTTACTTCATTGCATGTCATGCTTATTTATTTCTGTGATTTGCAAAGTATATTACATCTGCATTTCCTCTTGACCAGCACAGTCTGTGCACTCTAGGAAGTGCAATGAGAAAAACGATAGAATTCTAAACTGTCCGTCATATCAGAAAGGGATACAGTGAGGACAGACATGGAATTACTCTAATGATTTTATAACTCTGCATATAAATCTTCTGCAAATATAATTTTTTCTGCAAAGTTCTTTATAATTTTGAGAATATTTTACAAACCTTAAAGATGCATTTTAATACTTCTGTAACTTACAGCAGTTCTCTTCTATCTTTTTGGTTTATCTAAGGATAATATACTTACAGTTTATGTATTTTTTTAAAAGTATAGTCAGTATGATGCAGGAGAGCACAGCTTTAGTCCATTCAGACAGCCAGTACAATTATATCTACTTTCCCATTGGACAAATATATATATGTATATGTCTGTGTGTGTGGGCAGGTGTGCTTCTTGTGTGTGTAGGTATGACAGTGAAAGCAGGGCAGTGAAAGAAAGCAAAGCTCGAAAGGGAATGGTAACTACCTGTTACTCTTATTTAATTGGTCATCAGAGAAGCCTTGTGATCTTGAGTAGTAGGACTCAAGGTCACTAAGCAGGTTTGCCAGATTCTGGAGATAAGGCAGGTTTCCCATATGTTCTTTCTGAAATGGTATAAAATTGTTCAGATGCCCCTCAGAGAAACTGCTGTCATGAGCCTGTAGACATGCCCAGGATTAAGTCACCCTTTTAAGCAAAGTGTCTGATATTGGGAAATCCTTGATCTGGAAGAGACAAACCCTAGATAAAGATTTGCCACGTTGTCTTCTAGTGCTTAATCACAAATCTTTCTGATATTGTCCTGGGGAGATTCCCATTCCTGTTTTCTAATTCTTCTTCCTCTTGCCTTCCCTCCCTTTCTCTTTCTTCTTTTTCTTCATTCCTTCTTTTCTCCTTTCCTCTTTGGCTTCTTCCTTCCTTCCTTCTTTTTGTTTCTTTCTTTTCTTTCTCCTTCTCTCCTTTGGAAAATGTCAAACATCATCAGGGAGGTTTTCCTCTGAATGTGCAATCTTCCAAAAGCACACAGGATTCTGTCACCTCTGTGCTTGAAAGTATTACTGCCTTAAACATATCGTGTCCTGACATTAAAACTGATTACTTTTTTTTTAAAAAAATCCTCAGCCTGTAAAT
The DNA here is from genome assembly GCF_000699245.1 of Pterocles gutturalis. NCBI lineage: Eukaryota > Metazoa > Chordata > Aves > Pterocliformes > Pteroclidae > Pterocles > Pterocles gutturalis. The sequence continues at coordinate 64,123 of NW_010138018.1, read as the reverse complement.
GATTCGGTGATGCTATCTTTTGAGTAATGCATGAGAGGGATGCTCTGATGTGCTATTCAGACATGAGTTCATTCTAAGTCAGAGGCACTAGTGCTCAGGTAATAGATATTTTTATGTGGGACAAACGCTGTAACAATGGTTTTGGAGATAAAAATGTTCATACTGGCTGACCAAGACAGACAAGAATTCTGTTATTTAATAACTATGACAAAGAATCATAAATACCACAAAGCATACAGTGTGGTAAGGAAATTAAATAGAAGAAGAATGAGATAAGAAGAAGAACATATTTTCCTGCCGGTTCATATTTACTTAAATTTTTATCTCTGACCTCTCTATAAGGCAAGATTTTTGTTGTTCACAGTCCCTGAAGAGATATGTTCTACTCTTTCAAATAAGAACAGAAGCAATGAAGCAAAAGTGAATACAGCCACTACAAATGTGGTGACAGCCAGTTGGCCCAGCCATGGAAAGACATTTTGACCTTGATCTGCAGCACCAAATACCAACAAACTAAGACGTGCGATAGGCTCTGGCTAACCCACATGTGCAATACTAATAGTGTCTTTTGCACCCTTTAAGAAAGGGGGGTTGTCATTAATCAGTCTTCCAGAAGCCTGTCGCAGCTACCCCCAAAAGCAGAATGAATTCTGTTATCTGGGTATTAAAATCCCCCACGAAATAAGGTATTATCTTAATGCAGCTCATTATGTAAACTTGTCACTCTTTGAACTAGTTAATTTACTTTATAATTTTAAAAAAGAAAAGGAGTTGGATAATTCTTCCTCAGAAACCAAGAAAAAAATGAAAATTAATTAAAAAACTCAAGGTAATCTGTATTCTGTGGTCACTTTTAGACTTTTGGATTGACCTCGAATGACTAGTTTCTTCATGCTCTTCCTCTGTGTCCTCCTTTTTCCAACCATGTAGCATGAATTACATGTTCCCTTTTTGTTTAGAAAAAACTCTTGGAAGTATTTTTCAATATATGTTATGCAAACATTTTACTGAACTTCCCAGATTCATGGCTATTTCAATGTCTCAAAAATGGGCAATTTGTCAAAAAAAAACCCAAGGTTTTTTACTTTACATTCATGGTAAATATTTTGTTCAGCTGTGTTTGGACATCGTTAGAAATTTGGAAGTAATACAGCCTTGGAAGAGTGATGTCTCCAGGTCAGTTACAAACTCTGGTTTTTTTCTGCCCTTTTTTTTTTTTTAGATCCATTCTAGAAGCATTGGCAATATTTTACACAGTCATAGAACAAGGAGTTGCAGTTTCAAGGAGGATTAGGGAAAATTGAAGCAAATTGTAGAAATATCAATCTGAAATTATGCTATCTTATTTTCCGTCTTACTGATCATTTCACACAGTACTCGTGGAAAAGCCTTCTCAGGTTTGATGCTCTGTTGGAACTGTTGTTTCACAAAATCAGGAGAGAGGCCAGCCATGAGTTTTTCTCATTCTTGGTTACTTATGGAGAATTTGGTTAGTAAGACCTGACTGTGAGTCTTCCAGAAAATTAATAAAAATATGTTATTTTTGATCAAGATGGAAGTACTGTCCATGCTTCCAATATTAGTACAAAATGCAGTAATATAGGAAATCAGAGGAGCTCTTAAATCAAAAGGGTATTAGTTAAAACAATTTCATATCTTACTAGGTTTCTTTTGCTTCTAAGTGAGTAGTTGGATTAGTTCTTCTTTTGCCCAGATGCAAATTCACCACACACTTTTTCCAAATACCTGCTTCAGGCAGATGCTGGCTACAGCCTGAGACCTCGATACAGTCTGTGCGGTGGTTGTGTGAGGTCCTCTGGGGTATACTGTGGCTCTCGGGATATTTCCAGAACGCGGATGAATCCACTTGACTATCCCCTAACTTTAATACTAGTTCACAAGTTAGATAGCCAAAATGAGGGCTTCTATTTTGCTTAACAACAAGAAATAAAGAACCTGGTTTAAGATGAACGTTTTGAAGGACGCCACCTACATTCAGTGTCTGTCTTTGTATTCTTTATATTTAATAATTCTGTACTTTGGCTAAAATGATTTAGTATAAACAGGTATTGTATTCCTTTCATTTTGGATTAACGTATGTCACTACATTTTAGTTAGCTGTGGTTTGTGTTTTTGCTGTCGAACTCCCTAATGATAATACGTCTGTGTGTACGTGTGTGCTTTCATGCTGGTTTTTTTTCTCACAAGCGTAGCGTAGTTTCATGCATTGTATCAACCTCAGTACCTGCAGTCTCTTTATGCTACAGATCAAAAGGAAAGGAAAAGAATGGAAAATTTATTTTCCAAAGTGTTAGTAAAAAGCTCATTTCCCCAGAATAATGGAGTCCAGGTAGCTGGCAGGCAGGCTTTGGAAACGTCAGATCTCCCAGGCTGGTGCACAATTTCAATTCAATAATTATTCTCATTCCCACTATGCAGCTACTCAGCAACAAGTGGCGCATCCAAACTGGACCCCGTGATTAGAATGGCATTAAAAAGGTGAGGGAACTCTTCACCTCCACACCATTTTTTTTTTTCTTGTAGTAAAGACCCAAGTTCGCGGTGCTGAAAATAAACGATTAGGAAATGAAATTGAAGACCTGTGTGGCCTTGTGACTCAATACCACTCGGGAATAAAAATTGTGACCATACAATATAGTAATCTTCCTGATGCGATGAATGATGTTTAAAGTCCTTATTCCGTGGCAATGCTCCAGTAAATAAAAACCAATGTGAGGTTCCTTTGGGCGTGCTCCACGGCATTAGTATGCGGTGCCATGCACTGACCGGGCAGCCATAGCCAGTGCTGTTGGTTTCATTTACAGACCTGCCAACAGTGGCTAGCAATTGCCTATGAAAAGCCATTATACGCTAGCCCATAAAGCCACACAAAATTTTCATTATGTTTCACTTAAAAAGTGCTTGTTTTGCAGGATAGAGGCCATGTCAATAAAATGGATTGGATGTCACTTAAGCCAAGTGACATGCTAATCTCCTGGAGGCCTTGTGTCCTTAATCTCTACAGGACACAAGTCAGTTTAGAAGCGTGAGCTGTTCTCACAGGTAGCAGCTATTGAGCTCTTTAATGTAAATTCAAAGGCAAAGCTTATCAGTGTGTTTCAGAAATTGCTTCAGTGCGGTTGCTGTCTATGGGAAAAAAATCCCCACACTTCCCCCAAAATCCCTGGGCAACTTCCAAGCTTTCACTGTGCCCGCGAGCACCTTTTAATTATAAAGAAATTGGTTTTGGTGATGTGTGCCCTGTGACCAATTGGATTAGAGGCATTTCTTCTGGCTATTATTAAGCTAACTTGACTATTGCCCTTGTGTAGCTAAGCATGATCAAAATATAAAGTATGGGAGAGCATCTCAATTATGAACCATAGTACAGTGCTCCTGCAGACTAGATTCTTCAGTTCATTAAAGAAAAAGCTTCAATGACTAGTAATACTATAATGAAAGGGCAGAGTAATAGGCACAGGATCAAGGATACTGTGGCTCATCGGGATGAGTTACAAAGGCTATAGAAAGATTCAGACTGGCGTTTTTAACATTTCAGTGGACTGGTCATTGCTAGACAATAGGTAGGGCCATTGGAAACCTGTAGACAATCTGTGACTCCTCAGAAGATGAGAACAGAGGTCTCCTTGGAGTGACTGTAACACTCTGCTAAACATTATCAGATACTAAAATACATTTTCTGGTGTATATTTCTTCCCTATTTGTATTTATCCTCTCCCTCTGCTAGCTAATAATTAATAACACATTTCCTATGTCCTATAAATTAAGGCCAGTTACTTTTTGTTTGAGCTATAGTGAGTTTTTCACTGGAGAGCTCATCTCTGAATCAAAACCAGGTCTTCAGAGCTTCTAAGTTAAAGTAAAAACCAAGGAGCAGAATGTTCATCTGTATTTCTGACATTCTGATCTATCTCACTCTGAAATCATGAACTGAAACCAGTGTGAATGGATGGGCTCCATTTATTCTTCCATCGTCATTTACTGGAAACGGTGCAAAATACAGCCTTTCTGGCTGCCTCTGACTGTATTTGGTGTGAATTAAATGATACCAGGGAGCCAGCTCTTCAAGAGTATTTTTACTGCTCATACGTAGCATGAGGAGGGGTGAAAGGGGAGTAAGGAAAGAACTAAGAGATCTGAAATTTGTTCATCACAAAAGGAGATTTTTCGTTTTATAGAAGCAGGAGGTAATCACAAACAGTAATATCAGAACATGCTCCTGCTAAAATAGTTTATTAGAATAAAGTTTTTGAGGTATTAGGAGATAGTACCAGAGGATCAACATACTTCTGCATGATTGGTCACCACCACATGCTGATTGAGAAGATTTATTGACATTTAAACTGAACAGTGTCACTGCTGCTATTACCTCATTACAGCATTTACACCACTGGGTAGACATTTGTTTGTGGCATTGAAGTGTTTAGGATTTTTACCATGTCCACTTCTTAAAAAAAAAATAAATTAAAAAATCTGTGCAATTATTCCCAAATTATCTTTCTATGGAAGGAGAAAAGATGTCAGACAGATGCCCCCCAACTCATGACAGACAGAATTGGGAGTTTGGGAGGTGCAGCCATTTGACCATCATTTCTTCCATTCCTAAACCCTGAAAACTGTCTTCTAATTTCTGTATTAAAATTGATCACTGTCAATTTGTACTCCTCCATTTAGACCCAGGTATTTTCCTTTAGTACACTCCCTTCTAGTGTTTTTCTCTTGGGATATTTGTAAGTAATTGTACCCACCCTGTTCGACATTTTGCCAGATTAAAAAGCCAAGTCTAAAAAGATTTTTTAAGTTTTAAGATGCACTCTATATTCCTCTGATCACTCCAGTAGTCCTTCCATTCATTAGATACAACTTTTTTTTTTTAATTGTACAAATGGAGCAAAACTAAAAGTTGATTTCTCATCAGTGACTTAAATAGCCGCATTGCCATTTGCTAATTTCTGCTGGATAAATCTTTTGTGATAGATCTTTGGATTACATTTGTCTTTTGCGTGACCACATTACACAGTACCTAAAAACCAGTGTTACACAGGGGAGCTGAATTTTCCCTCTCTGTGATGCATTATTACATTTGTATTTTTCTGTGTCATTAGAAAAGAGAGTAGAAATAATTGTTGTTAGTAGCCTGTAATATGTCATTTCATCTTAGACCTGTGCCCCATCCTCAATGCCATCCATTTTTTCTCCATGATATATACACGTGTCTCACTGATATTGATTCAGTTCAGCATCCCATTATGAAGAAATGCAATTAGTATCCAACATTCTTGTGTGCCAAGGGTAGTTGTAAAATTATTAAGCAAGATCGATCCTGAAAGAAAATTTGGAGAACTCAGCTATTGATCTCGTTCCAGTACAGCTGTTCGTTCAGGATGACCTGCCGTCATCTGTTCTCTGGTGAGGTCCTTTGGCGTTGGATATTTCCTGTATTAATCCCCATATTTTCCTGTTTAGAGAACATGTTCTTGTTATATTAAACATTTTATAGAAATTAAATAGTTTATTTAATGACATTCTATTTGTTTAAAAAAAGATACTGATCTCTTATAGTGGCCAGTGCATTACAGGCTGTTCCTGGGTACTGCCATACAGACTAATGTTGAGGTTCTCCTTTGTTTAATTTTCTGGTAATTTCCGTGCCTTTAGTTACTCTTGCCTTCAAAACAGTGATCCAACATTTCCTACACTGTAAAAAAAAGGGGAGAAAATATTTCCAAATGGTAAAAAAAAAAAAAAAAAAAAAAAAAAATCTGATTTTGCCGTGAACCCTCACTGAGAGGGTTTTTTTCCCATGTATTTTTTACATAAAATGAGTGAATTTCCACCCTCTGTTTCACCCTTTATTGGGCTGTAGAAGGAATGGAAGAGTGTAGGACATGGGAGGGTGTGGGATCCCCTTCTCCTCAAGTGGTTTATCTCTTACAAAGGTTTTAGCATTGACAGGAGAAGGGAGGAGGTCTCATAGTTGAAAATCCCATGCCCAAGCCCATCACTGACAAAGGCATGGCTGTATTTTTTGCAACAGGCATTTGCTGTAAGTTCATCCACTTCATCTCTAGCATCACATATTGAAGTAATTGTACCATTAGTGACATCCTTTTACTTAAATAAAATGTGTATTCCTTCTCTTGCAGATTATCCAGAAAGTGAATAATCCTTGCAGAGATACAAGTCACAGAGTTTCTTCTCAAATTCGATTAAGTAGGACTTAGTAAATGTTTTCACTTTGATGAGAACAAATAGAGCTCTGCACTTTTTTAAGCCGCATCTCCTTTCCGAGGCTGGTTGATGCATGTCGCTTCTGAGTATATGACAAAGATAGCGAGGAGTTAATGGCTCTGTGCAGCAAGGTGCTCTGTGCCAGAACTCTGCAGCTGTAATGAATTGGCTTAAACATTAGCAGTATAAAGTAATTTAAGATTAAATTTTACAGCTCATATTTTTACAGTGAGCATTACCCACTATTACAAGATATCTCCATCTCATATTTCACACCATTTAGGACAAACTCTCATTTTCACTGAAATCCCCTCTTCCCTGGCCCAGAGAGATGTCATATGGGGGAAGCCAAAAGCCAGGATAAATACATTTAGAAACTTGAACTAGAACTGTCTTCAGCTGAATATATTTTTAATCATCTTATTTGGCAACTGTTAAATTATCCAGATCTTATCCTGTTTCTAACATTCTGCTATTACAACATGAAACAGTTCTTTCACAAACATCTCGGTGTTTCTTCATTCTTTTGGGATATCGGGAAAAAATGTATCTTAAAAATGTGCCTTATTACCACAGTTTTATAATCTTTGACTTTGCTTCCTTTTGAGGTGGTATGGTAGTCAGTAGCAAATGATAAAGTTGCTCAGTGTGAACTCAACAAAAAGTATATACTGACCATCAATCAACTTATGCAGAGATTATTTTGCTGCTTTTCTAATTTGTATTCTCTGAAGCACCCAACCCAAAATGTCTTGTTAATCAAAAAATGCAATTTTATGTAATACTAGTTTTTTATATATCAGATTAGTTGAAAAAAAATGCTGAATCTATGTTTTAATTAACGTTTCTTTCAGTGGGAAGATGGGCATAGGAAAGATTCTGTCTTCGCCAGCATGTTTTTCAGGTCCCACGTTTCCTCTTCAGTTCCATAATTTCTGTCTATGGATCTAACAAAAAAAATGGATTGAAGAATTGATCTAGGTTAACTCAGGCTCAAAAAAGGGCTTTTTTCACGGTTCCTAGGACCTACAGATGGTTGTGTAGTGTGGCAGTGTGGGACTTGGGAAAACCGAGAAGGAGGTGAGGCAAGAAGAAGTGCTGTTTAAGGCAGAACCGCTGCTGATTTTTTTCATTTTACTGCAACACAAATAAATGTGAGATGTTGCTTGAACAGTAACAAAATAATGGATTTAATTTGGAAGGATATTTTTCCCGGAGAGGAAAAGCAGGGTGAGAAAATAAGAAAAAGTGAGAAGTCAAAAGTTTTGAGAAGATTTTAAAAGTGCAGGTTTATTTTTGCTTAGGAGAGAAGTTCTGGCACTGACATTTGTCTCCAGAGTGTTCAGATTTTAACATACTTCTGCAGCCTTCAAACTGATGTTCAGCAATTGGAAAATACGTTCTGCTTTGAATGAAAACTAGTCATGAATGTTGCTGTTGGGTTGGATTTACTATCCTTCCACACCTGTTTTTAGGCAGTAAAAACAAAAGGCAGACTGACAGGCCCTTGGTGTATTTGGACAGAGGGATGAATAGAAAGAAACACCTTGAGGGGCAAATATTGAAAAACAAAAGCCTGCTTGGAAGAGAAAAATCTAGCAGAAAACTGTTTTACAAAGTGGTGGCATAATCTGTTAATAGCTGTGCAAAGTTTAAAGTGATACAGGGTCAATATGCTGTGGAGGTAAATTAGTGCTGGGTACACGGAGCAATTACACAAACAATCACGCGACGCAAACCGCCGACATGTCAAACAGTCAGAGGAAAGCATTTACACACTGAAACGTTTCAGTGTCACCTTTGTGAGGACTATTCTGAAACTTTTCTTCTAAATACTCACTTTAAATTTTCTTTTTGCGTGTGGCAGAGTTTTAATTTACAGTTTTCCTCCTGTTGGAATGATATCCCGGAGGGTCTGGACTGTCGCCCATCAAGAGGACTTTCATTCTCTTACCGCTTGCTCATGTAAAATCTCAGTGTCATTCTAGTGGTTTTATGGCGTCTCAGAAACGATTCTTTCCCTCTGATATTTGACAAGAGTATTGCCTAACCATATGTTCCTAAAATTGTGCTTTCAGCCCCCTCCTTCTCCTTAACAAATGTATAAGTGAAATGGGCTCTTATGGGCTTCACTGTAAATAGGGGTCTTAAAATGCTCTAGAAGCAATAAAAAAGGCGAAGGTATTTTTTGTGAGTTGAGAATAAGCCGAGTAAACTGGTTTATTTTTTTTTTCAGATGCTGCTAAATGCTTTTTTTTTTTTTTTTTAATAGACTGCTGTGGGCTTTATTTTTTTATATACTTTTACTAGGTCATGGAGCCTAAGCTGTTTCCTTTAAAGCATAAATGGAAAATACCAGCTAGTTATTTATTTTGATGTATTTATTACAATTACATTTGAAAATCATTTTATCTCACGGATTTTTATTTGCTTCTGAAGGAAGCAAAAGACGAAATGAACAGTTCTTGAGACCTGGAGGCGTTTTCTCTGGAGAAAGAGAAAACACTTTTTCCGGATTACTCAGAAGGCAGCTATGACAGAGAATATCAGCACTTGCTTTTGTTGTATCTTTGTGGAATGTGGAGCAATGGGGGGACAAAACAAGCTTACAGTGCTTTTACAGTGGTGATCTCGGAGGGGAAATTGGCAGCCATGCAAACTGTCCGTGCCACCCGAGAGAGCAGCGCATCCTTTGCACTTACTGTAGATAAGAAGCTGGCTAGAAGGTTCTTAAATTAACTGTCAAATTAATGTTAATTATTTCTTGTTGTGGTGTTTAGAAGGGAGTGAAACTGGGGCAAATTGTATCTTTAAAAACCTCTGGCCTGAGCCAGTTGAAGCTACTGTGGCCTGCAAAGCTTGTGACTTGAGATAATGAAGCAGGTTCCTGCCAGGCGTTTTGGCTCTGAAAGGTCCCTAAACAGTGCGCACACAGAGAAACACCATCAAGGTAAAGTCCCTTTGAGGAAACATCAGTGCTTCCTTCAAACATCAGTGAATCCGTTTGGAACTGAATAGTGGACTGGTTTGAGGGTGGATTTAGCTACTGTTCTTCACCCAGCGTCTCTCTGGTGGGTTACCGGTCGCCCTTAAGAAGCAAGGACTTTTAAATAATGCTGGGTGAAATCCAGGCTCAAGTCTTCTTCTGAGACTCATGTATATTCCCGAGTTTTGCTTTATGATTGCTGTATGCTCATGTGCATAGAAAGAGTCTAGAGAAAGATTTCCTGTCCTCTGACTGCCTCTACCAAAAGGAAAAGTTCCTCTCCCAGTTTGCTGCTAGGTGTTCTGGGGAGCACATCAGTTCCCTGCTGTGATAATGGGGGATCTGCATTTCTACAAAACCTGGGGTGGATGATGATTTCTCACTGTATCCTCAGAAAAACCCACTGGCAAATAATAACTTAGAGCACATAGCCCCATCACCTAACTGGTAGACGAGCTCTTGGCATGGACACCGTGCCAGGGGAAGGAGGATTTGGGGAATATGCTCTCTCTTAACTTGCTGTAGGTAACAGACTGATCGTTGTCTGTGTTTATCTGGAGGGGATGTGTAGGCGATAATGTGTGTCAGTAAAATATACATAAACAGTAATCATTGCTATTGCTTATTTAAGCCCTCCCTACGCTCAGGGCTCCAGGGATGTGCACACTGGCTCTCAAGCTGCTCTTCAGAGGGAAGATCAGTGAATCACCTGCAGAGCAAGCATGCTCATAAAGATGACTTCAAGTCTTTGTCACCATTTTTTCTTCAACTCACAGAGACATAACCTTCTTAGCTTGCTCTAGGTAATCATATGGTACAGCTGCTTTGTGTTACACTATGTTTTCAATGGGTGAAACACTGGGAATGCTGCTTAGCCGCTTCTTCTGCAGCCTGCTTCTTACACCGGAGTTGCCTGAGTCATCTAACCTAGTAATCAAACAACATAAATATGTATAAATCTGTGTTTATATGTCACATCAGTATAGATACATAACAGTAGCTATATTCACTGTGTGAAGAGTTTCATTCGACTTTTTCTCCTGCTACTTGACAGAACCAGAGGGCATGAAAGAAATACACTGTATTTCAAGGTAGAAAGGTTTACATGTATCTTAACATTTTAAATACATTTTAAATAACTTCAAATGAAGTTATTTCCCCTAACAGATGTTTTACTGTTACTAACAGCAGTTCATCCCTTCACTCTTCAGTCTATGAAATCATAATATGGTAAAAAATCCTTCCACCAAGGTTTTTTTAAAACACAGTCTTAATACCCATAAAAGGTTGTCCAGAGAACTGATAACCATGTTTGGATTTAAACACGGTAACTCCCAATGCCCGAGTGCTGGTAAAGCTTTTTGGAATCTCTGTGATCAAAACGTCTGGAGTGATCTTTGAAATGCAGCGACCAATACAGCTGTGGCTGTAGACCACTAAGCGCAGAAAAATGAAGCTATAAACAGAGCCATTACTAATTTTTACAGTTTTCCTAATATGGATAATTGCACAGAGTATGGCTTCAGCTGCCAAGATGATATAACCACACAGAGCTGCAATTTCAAAGACTACATTTGGAGGGCTCAGTATGGTGCACATTCCTCCTTTACGTTGTATCTGTTCTCGTTTTCACTATGTAAATAGCTTCTAACGGCTCTTCTTTGCTTCTGCCCTTCAAACGGTGGCCTTTGTTGTATGAAAGAAAGATAGTACTAAGCGCAGGCCTATTTTGCTTGAGCTAAAATAATCCATCTCAAACTAGAACATCTGCAAACCTCACCCTGTGATTGAAATTCATCTCAGATATCCTATGAATTTTCAATCCTCACATTCTCAAAGAGTTCTTTCTTTTGTTTTGTTTTACTGCCGATAGCCCAGCCACTCGAGCTTTTGTACATGTAAATGGCAGCTGAGGTGGGGAGGAGAAGCAGCCTTATTCTTCTTGCCTTCCTGGGACAGTGAACAGTCACAGCTGCATTTGTTGCACTTCCTTCCTTGTACAGGCTACTGCGGCCAGATAATGAGGTGCTTGGGAAGAAGAAATACAGAACAACATGAGCAATTTTCCACAAGTTGGCTGTAAGGTCTGTGATATGCAGTTTTCCAGTTCTACACCTGTAAACAGCTGCTGCCCTTAGCTGAGGCAGTTTTAATTTACATAATGTGTAGTCATAGTACATTTAATCCTTTTTTTTTTATTCTTACTTGCTTACATCTGAGTGAGTCTCTGCAGGTTGAAAGAGACTTCTTCAAGCCTTCTACTTTTAGGAAGGCACAAGGCATCAGGATGAGTTAAGGTCGCTATTCGGTTGTATTCTGCTTTGTTCTGAATCTTTTCCTCCCTCCCTCAAGGATCTGCATGGCATACAATAGGTAGTTTACTGTGCTGTACCTCTTTTATATCTCCTGATTGCCTCTCACCTGCGTGCCAGAGATCTGCATCCACCACATCCCTGAAGGAGCCCTATCACGCTCCTCGTGAAAACATTTGAACTTTAGTTTTATCATCTCAAAGAGGTCATTCCAATAGTTCTATCAAATATAATCTTGGATGAAACCAACTTAGCTAATATCAGAGTAACTCTTAAAGGTTAAACCATACGTTTAAAGGTCCTGTTTTGTGTACATGTCCATGTAATAATTTAGGCAGGCCTAGAGAAAATGGGATTTTTGGAACTCAGGTAGATTGAATATAGCATTGCTTCAGGCTGACCATCCCCTCTCATACCTAAGGACAACAGAAGATCTGTGCATGTTTATGGCATCAGATGGATAGTGCATTATATTAACACAAGCCAATAAATCATGTTGTCTCCAGCCACACTTCTGTGCATCAGCACCCCAGCAGAATTACTAGATAATCTTTAACCCCTCCCCACACACCCTGCCTTGCCTGTGGCAATTTTAACTGAAACAGGCACCTGCAGCATGGGGGGAGACCTTTGTCATCACTGTTTTGCTGTGGAATTACTACTGGGAGCAGGGAAGGGCAAGCAACTCTCTGGCCCTGCTCTTGAACCTTCCCTTTTTTTCCGGAGCCGCTGGCTGTGAGGATCCCTATAGGGGGGTGTCTGGGGGGGCCGAACTCTGCCACCGACTGAGGATCCCTATAGGGGGGTGTCTGGGGGAGCCGAACGCTGCCGCTGATGTGACTGATGGCTCCCTTCTCCTGGGGAGGGACAGCTCAGCACAGGCAGGGTTTCGTCTGGGCAAGGCTCCAGCATCTGCAGTCATGCACTTAGGCAAAGATCTTTCGCTGGAGATCTTTACTCAGGTGTATTATTTCTGCTGAATTCCAGCCAGTGAGTGGAAATTCCCACTAGGAGGTGGGAGGAAAATAAGTGGAAAGACATAGAAAACAGAAAGGATAAAGGACAGAATAAATTGAGCGACAACCAGCATATTTAGGACCAATAATGAGAAAGTAGTCATCCACTCCTGGAACTTAACAGGATTTATTTTAAACTCCAACTGCCTGTGCATAGAAGGCAGGCAGAAAGCACAATAGCGTTCTCCTAAGTACCAATTAGCGAGCATTGGAAAGCACAGACCCAGCCAGGTGAAAAATTGTGTGTACTTTGTAGGTGTGTGACACAGGTGTTTCTCTTTTGGAAACAAATCCATTCTGCAGGGAAGAAGGGAAAATCTTCAAGATTTAAGAGGAAGCTGAGAGCCCACGATAATGCCAGCAGCCTTGTTTGCATTAAGAGGGACTGTTCCTCAGTAACGTCTTACTCCAAATTTTCGGGCAGGAGGAAAAGCATGTATTAATCAGCTGATTTCAAGATCTCATACTTTTTTTTTTTTTTTTCTGAAACGCATCCCCCACAAAATGAAAATACTCCAACATTTAGAAAGGCAGCTCTCCACACTATAAAGAGTTCCCAAACCCTAGCATATCCTTCCTGTTGATTATTTATCAGGACAGATGCACGCGGTGAGGTCCGAGAAAGCTGCAGTCTGCTCTTCCACGTTTATGCTTTCAAGTGGAAGCTGGTTAGTTTTACTTAAGTTTTTGCTTATAAAAATGCAAAAGGGTGTGCTCAGTCAAAAGTATGCTGTCATGTATCAGGGGTCTTTCTTTTTCTGTGTTTTTTTTTCTTTTTTTTGTTCTTTTGTCTAGGAAGAACCACGGAGTCTGAAGCCTTGCTTGTATGACGTGTACGGATAAACACCCTGTCACACGCTGTACTTAAGAAATGGAGCTTGCATGGCTGAGATTAAAAACATAAGGAAGAAAAAGCTTCTGTTTTATCAGCCGAACTCTCCCTCTCCGGGGGTAGCTAATGGGTTGTGTGGAAGCTGCCCGTACGCAGCACTGTGCGCTGCTGGAAGCTGCTGTTGCTCCCTCCAAACGGGCTCAGCCCGGCGGGTGCTCACGCATCCCTACAGCGTCCTGACAACTGCCTGAGCGCTTACGGGATGAACTGTCTTTCCTGTACACTTCCTCAATTCAAATAATAACACAGAGTAAATTAGGTGTCAACGTGTTTGGTCAGGGCGTTTGTAAAGAGGGTGAAATGGTGATTTGCTCCAGGATGGGTAAGATGGTGATTAGGCCAGCTAAAGAGTGGCACAAAGCTCCGTAGCTTAATTCCACAGCAAAGAGCAGCAGGAGCGGCATCGCTGTCTGCGGTGTCTGCCCAGAATCATAAACAGAAGATCCAATAAACGCAGCTACAAAACCAGATGCTTTAAAATGTACTGCCTTACATGGATATAAGGCTCTTCCATCATATAGGTATATTGTATTTTTTTCCTGTTAAACTTTTTTTAAAGGTAGCAAGGATTATTACAGGGCTTGAATGAAATACATGCTCACATCTTAGTATCTTAAGATATATGCTGATATGATTCTTATCTAGAATTGCCTGAGAACATTGGCCGAATGTGTACCGGTGAAGACAAAGCTGTACCCTAAACCCTCTTTGATGATTGACTAACAAAAGAAATTCATAGAAATGTTACGGATAAATTCTGTGCTGTATTTGTGTAATTTAAAATGGTGGTCAAGACAAGGACAGTGATCAGACAATAAATGGCTTATAGAGAGGGAAATAGATTTAAAGTGAGAAAAAAATGAAGATTAGGAGATTAGTATTAGTGTTGCTAGGATGAAGTGCATTCAATTCTCTTTTTAATCTTTGTCATCCAGTGGAAACATTCTTTTTAGTAAAATGAATAGTATTTTGAAGGAACTCCAAGGGAGCATCTTTTGATTCTTCAGCATTAAAACAGACAAGAGAGAAGGCCGTCTGCAATTTAGTATTTCCATGGTAGTAGAGGGAGAGGGCCAAATTTCTAGACTGTTATTTTTTTCAAGACTAGGTATATTTAAAGATATGAAATACTTCGTAATTCTTGTTATGGAAATGAAAAATCAAAGTAAAATTGCATTCCTCTTTTGAGAGAATAGGTTAGAAAAGAAAAAATTACAGTTAGTGGTTGCCCTCATTTTAGGCTTGACGCAGACTGTGATAGAAACTACATGGTGAAATAAATTATTCCTTTTTAATTACTCACAATAGAAGTTATACCTTTATCTATAAAATCAAAGTAACTGATAGATAAGAGGAATGTTGACTTATTTAATGGCTAAACTGATTTACACCTTTAGTTCATGAAACATGGAAGAGGATTTGATCATCTGTTACTACAGTGGAGGAGTCTGAGAAGCCCCGACACGCTGACAGATTGCATTCAGCAACATGCTGCTTCTCCAGGGAAAACACTGGTTCTTAGTTTGAAAGATTCAGGCGCTGCTCAAATATGAGTATCTATAAAATGCTCATTAGGGACAATAAAAATCACTCTCAATGACTGCAGCGTTATTAGGCGCCATCAGAAGTTTGATTAATTTTCATTCTTGTTTGGGAATTTGTCTCATGAAGAGATTGCATAGTCAGGGCTCGCTTGTCTTTTGGGTTTATGCTCTCATTTTGAACAAAAGAGAGGATTTTTACACAGGGGTATCTGCAGCTTGCGTTTGTTCAAGCTCCTATTCTGCACCAAAGTACTAAGACCATGAAAACAAATATACCATCCTGGGCAGACCCAGGCAGCCATCTAACCCTGCACCTAGGCTCTAACAGCATCCAAGAGCTGAACTGTAGAAGGGGGTGAAAACAGGGTGAACGCAGACCGATAATTCTTTGGTACTGTTTTCAGCCCCCAGCCGAGCCCCTTTATGATACTGCAGAAGAGTTGCAGAGGTGCCATTATTTGATGGTAGCTAGAAAGAAATGGTATCTGTCAGGGTATGATTTTTTTCCCATCAGATGATTGTTTCTCATTAGTGAGGCACCTATGCATATTATTGTGAAAAAGCATGTAACAGTCTGTAGAAAATGGGAAAGGAAAGATCCATAAAAGAGTGTTGATACATGGGGAACCTGTTAGCTTTTTGGACGATCATCTAAAATGAAAGGGAGTAAGAAAAAATGCTATTTTAATTCTTAATTATACACTACCTTACAGGACAGATTTTCTGCAGAATCACTGTAACTCTTACTTCTTTTATCTCTACTCACAATCACATTCATTACTAAATCATTTAAGGCCATATTCTATAGCTTTTATTTGTGTCAAGTATTCAACCCATAATTCTGCTGTATGAACTGAAAATGTGTAAAAATTCAGTATATCACTAAAAAAAATTAGCTTAAAAATTGTTTGGTTTTTTTTTTTTTAAGTAGCATTTTAAGGAAAAAAAGTAAGAGTTCTTAGAAAATTTTAAGAAAACAGATACTATTTTGCTCACTCCCTTTCATTCTTCTTTCCCCAACCCCTATCCTACTGTGCTTATTTAGATCTATCATTAATAAATACATGCAGACATATAGAAATAATAATATGGAAACAAATTTAATGAATCATGTCTGTAAAGGGTAGCTAAATAAGGTGATGCTAGTCAAATTTAGTATCAACTAATAAAATAAAAACAGTGCTTATTTAATTAGATTAAAATATTGGTTAAAATCTTTATGAATTATTGAACATATTGATTTATCTGTAAGTAAAGAAGAATTTTTATGCCTTGGCAGAATGTATATTTAATTTCCGTCTCTTTGGCACATAACATAGTTGCGAAATCCAGAGAAGAGACAATATGTTCTGAAATTGGTAAGGATTAAGAACCAGAGTTAATAAAGGCTTTGGCTACTTAAATTAATTTTGATGGGAGTAGATGGAATTTAAGCACGTGCATCTGAAATTATGAGGAACGGAAGGGAAAAGGGAGAATGGGAGTCCTCCATCAGAAAGGAAGATATGTCGAGAACATAGCCAGAGAACTACATGCAGACCTACCATATATCTTATATGCATCTCATCTGAATCTAGTGACGCTGGTCTTCTAAGTACATGAGGGTTTCTTATTAAGTAAATGGACAAGTTAATAGCGGTCAGACTTGCAATTTGAGCTGTATCTTTAGGCAATTTTTACTGAAAGGTTAAACTAACATTTTAACAGCCATTTCTAGACACATAGAGATCTCTTCTGGAATTTTTTTTACAACTGAGAATCTGCACATAAGTTTAATCAAATATATTATCAAATACTTAGTATTTTCTTTACTTTCTCATTCTGCTTAAAAAGCAGAATCTGTGTATACCGTGATATTTTGATTACAGGAAATCAAGAGTGGCTATAGTGGAACAAGTTGTCTGTAGTCTTTCTATTAGAACTCTCTCATCTATTTTGCTTTATATATACTTATGTGCAAAAATATATATGCAGATATAAAATGTATAACATACTTATTTTGTATATTTAAAAAATCGTGATTTAAATCTTTAAAGCTTCTTTTGCCGTAGGCTTAGATTTAAAAATGGACTTCATGCCCAAGGACATGAAGTTGGGATGACAAATGTCATCAAGAGCCTTCTGAGGGTTTATATCTAATATGACTTATAGGGTGTGAGGCTTTAAGCCATTTCATTTCCTTTCCTAAGGTTAAAACTGACATTGTTGGATTTAGCTTGTCTCAGGGGTGAAAAAAAATTATAATAAGCTTTCTTGCCATTACTAATGACTGACAGTTGACAGAACAAGACCAGTTCAGTCAAGCCCTTCATGAAGTTTTGATAGTGGGTTATAGACATTTGAAATTTCTTCACTAAAAGACCAATAAACAAACCTGCCTATTTCAGATGATTGCCCTTTGAGGCTATGGTTAGTTTCTCATATTTCTAGCCTGTTAATCTGAAAAGACTGTATTTGGCAAGTTCTTAAATTTTTTTTCAGTTTCAAATTAGTGAGTGCCAAAGATTTCTGGAGTTCTCTATCAGTTCCTGGTGCCTGTGGTATAGTAGCCTTTCAATACCAAAGAACCAGTGGCAGATGTCAAATGGATTTTGGGGGGAAAAAAAAAATTATTTCTAAATGTCGTTTTCAGAGACCTTATTCAGACAAACTGGTTATCTCTAAATTTCATATAAGTTAGGTTCATAAGGAACCATTAGTTCTCTTAAGCCATCCTTCTGCAAGGCTCATACCCTGTCAAGGTTTTTCTCCAGCTTTAATAAGAAGAATTTTGTATCTTAAAGACCATGACAGAAAATAATATTGGACAAGAAGTTCATTCACTAGTGATGTTGCTAAGGATGATCTCAGATATTTGTAGCTATGCTGGTAATGATATCAGTTGATCCTTTTAATCCATTCTATGAATTTCCAGTTAAATTCTTGATTATTAATTACATAAGGGGATAACCTTTTTTTTGTAAACACTAAACTACATGCCTTGGAAAAATCCCACTATACTATACCAGTTTACTGGTCAAATCCATAATCCCATCAAAGAGAAAAGAATTACACTACTTCTTTGAACCCAAGCTGATGGGCAGTATTTACACTTGTAATCTCTAATCCATAATCATTTTTACGTGTGGACAAAGATTAGACTGACCAGTCTATCATTCCTAATCATTCTTTCATTTTTTTTTAAAATATTCAAAGGTTGGTTAACTCTCTAAACTGGAATGTCCCCAGTTTTCTGAGGACTGTTAGATATTAACATGAGGGAATCAAATAGATCTGCTATTTTCTTCATGACATTTGTCTGTTACTTTCTCTGGCACTGTTGATTCAAAAATATTTACTTCTTTATGGTAGTGACTCACATCCATTCTTACAGCAGATGGCAACAATATTATTATGCTGAATATGTGCTGTTCATGCAAAGTCATTCACTTACTATATCAGTGAATCCAATTTTTCCAGCCTTAGAACTTTAGAAGTAGTTCTGGCTTCTTAGTCACATAACAGATCATATTTGTGTGTGAAGGACTTTTTTTCTTAAAAATGTTAAAGTAGTTCACAGGATAAGAAGTGTTCTACCAAAGGTCATATGTGCTTCTTAACCCATTAATAAAGAATTTTGTACTTTCCTAAGTAGTCGCAGCCTTCCTCCCGATTTATGACACTTGTTGTGGTCATTTAATAGCAAACAGTTGAAAGTACGGTGTTCTGGTGTTCCTCTGGTTAGAGGGGGACAGTCATTAGTCTCAACTTATTTAAATGCTTGCAACAGTACAGAAATCTGAACCCCTTCCACCCTGAACATCTAAAGAGCAATGGCAATAAGCCAAGGAAGAAACTACAGAGAAGAACTAGATTTATTTTAGCTGAAAGTAATGGTAATTCACCTTCCTTTTCTCCTGTGCACCTACGGATAATGGGCTAGGTCTCACAGGACAGGTTTGTAGAAGAGGTTCTTGTGAAGTCTGCCAGTGATTTTGGTGCTTGAACAGAAGATGAATTTTTGTCAATTTGTTGTTTTGAAAATCTAGTTCACAGTCCTTACAAAGGCTGATCCCTGTTTCTAATTTGGGTTTAAATACGAAACATTATTCAAAAGCGGCCCAGGAGCTTGTTGAGTACAAAACGACCAGGAAGGGAGATAAACCGTCCTTTCTGCTGGGTTTGGAACACCCATGGTCAAGAGCGCTTAGCAGGTAGCTTCTCTTCAAAGAAGAGCACCAGGTTTCCTCTCCAGCGTAGCTGTTGTGTTCGCAAGGTAGCTTGGCTGCCTTCAAGGTTTTCTTTCACCTAACATGCTAAATTGGATATTTTAAAGTGAAACTAAAACCTTCCTTGTACTTGGCTTTTTTGAAATGCTGCTGGGCAAGATGGTAGGGTGAAAAAGCTGTCAGAGGACAGCTAGGAAAATACTGTAGACTATTAAGGGATGATTTTGATAAATATAGATACACAGTCATTAAAAAAAAATGACAGCAAGCCACTGATGACAATCATTTTAACATGCTCATTAAGTTTTACTGTTTCTTTAAGGAACCAGAGTAACGAGAGCCACAGTATAATGTATTGCTTCGCAATAACAAACTGCTTTGGGATCATTTTGTGCTTTTGTAAAAGTAAACGTCTGTAAATGACAATCTAGGATGACAGACAGAAGAAGCGAGCGTTAGCATAAGTGACTCTACACATCTTGTTCCTTATAAATTGGTGGTGTTAAATTAATCTCAGTTGATAACAGGGGACAAGAATATAAGCAGGCATAATAAAATTCCTAAATGTAAAAATCAGACTTGGTAACACCCTGGTGAATATGAAGCCATATATCTATTTGGTGTGAGACTGCATATTTCTGGTCATTCACGTGTAGCAAAGATAAAGGTTCAGGTTTTGCCAAATGCATTCTAAACTTTATTAAAACCACTTTGAAGCAATTTACTCTGTATGAGTGCTAATATTTCATATTTTCTGGAAGGCCCAAAGGCATATGTGCCAAGAGCCCAACAGTATTTTACACTGTTTTCATCCAAACTGAAAAATGTGGCAGTTGCATTGCAGTTACATGCAGACATCCACACCCACTTACGCACGCTTAAGTAAAGCTGCTTCATTTTTTTCATACAGTCACATCAGATGTAGATTGCCATTAGGTGAAGGATCAGGTCAGTCTAATTTTGAGTGTTGTAATATTACTTCTTCCAGTTTGTTTATGTACGTTCATTTTAACGTCTCTCTGAGTTATGACAAGCATTATCTTTTTACCATCTGTATGTAGTCTTTCATATGTACTCATGATATTAGTTCTGTCACCATAAATAGCAGTTGTGATCGTACTTACTAACCCAAAGTATAATTGGCTTTGACTGTGATTGTTTTCATAATTACTCTCAGTGTTTATGTTACAAGTATTATGTCAATTGTAAGTAAAGTTTATTGCATGTATTCGGTCACAAAACCAAACTACTTTTTTGTGGGTACGTAGCTTTATTACATCTCTCAGATTATTTATATGGTGAGCCTCAAAATAACTAATATCCCAAGAAAAACAGATTTGTCCTAAGATGCGGTGGATGGGTTCACCAAGAGCCTGTCTCACCCCCTTTCTATTTCATACTGAGCAACAAGGGAAAAAAAAATCAATAAAACCCTACAGGTTTTGCACACTCGAAGAAATACAGCAGCAAATAGGAGGCAGAAAGAGAGAGCCCCACTGTGTATCAAAATTTAAGGATCGAACGCATCCTAAATAATGTTCAGCACTAGTTACCCTGAAACTTTCTAAAGAATTATTCGGAGCTGTTCTGTATTTTTCTCCTTCAGTGTTTATTAAGGGAGCAACCCTGGCACTGTGTGAACACTGCAAAGATGCAGCTGCCTCCGCTCTCCCTTTCCTGCCCCCAAAGCTGGACGATTTAGGGAAGTCTCCCAGAGTAACTGCAGCTCCTTTCAATTCTTTATTTAAGGTGTTGCATTATTCAGAGAAAGAGTCTGGATTCTGCACAGCGGTGGAGAGCCGATAAGCATTTTTTACTTTTTAAGAAGATGTTGTTACAGTCAGAACCACTTGCTCTTCTGTCTGTGTAACTATTTCTCTTTGCAGTCATTCTGGTGTGGTTTAGAGGATTCGGCAGGATTAAAAAATACTCCTTTTATTTGTTTCTGGCCCCGAGTGCTCTGCTGGCCTACTGTTCAGAGCTGAGTTTCAAATTTGAGGATTTCAACAGAACAGAATAAAACAAGAGAGAGGTCTGATGCATGAGGAGATGTCAGAGAGGAAAACACCTCTGAAGTCATACAAGCACTGCCAAAATCAGCGTCCTGCGCTCTGTTGTTGAGGTTCGGGGTTGAATCAATAAATAATACACTTGTTCTGGTTATTTTGCATGTAGAAAGGTGACTGAACATGTAAAATAACCACAACTGGCAAATTAATTATTGATTACAACGCAGTCTTCAACTAAATGCAAAATTAAACGTTTATTCTGATCAATAAATGATGTGACAGTTGTGGCTATTCCGTACGTCAAGAAGTATTTCCATAGATCTGTGTCTAGATTAGGTTGCCTAAGCACAGAGCTGTGGAGGGACATGCTGGTACCTGGGAGAGGAGGACAACGTGCCTGACTCGCCGCCCCTCCTCGCCTTCACCAGTGTCCCACCCCGAGCCCCTGCGAGGGGCAAGGCTGGGCTGCCCCCGGCTCCCTGGATTACCCTGGGGGTGGCAGTCCTTCCCTTGGGGGCAGCCGGGGGGACAGGCAGGCCTGGGGCACCCACAGTCACACCTCGTGAGGTGAGAACATCCTTCCCGCGGCACAGAGAGGGGTTTGCCTGGTGTCTCCTCTTTGCCTCCTCCTGCCTTCAGGGAAGCTAAAGTTCTTTAGAGAGCGTATGTGGCAGACAGGAGAAAGAGCTGGTTTTAGGTTGTTATTGCTGCCCTCAACTTCCCCATTTAATTCCCTCCCTCCGAAGAAAAGTTATAATTTTTGTCTCACATTTCTTATGGCCCGACTTGAGTGTTTCACTCATTGTACTGTTCCATTTCATCAAGGTGGTGTTAAGAGGCATTACTCTTAGCTTGAGATAATTGAAGGAGAAGAGAGGTAAGGAAATTACACTTGTTTTCCTCAAGAAACCAAATAAAATGAGGGAACCTACTTCACTTGTTCGGTGCCACAGTCAAGCACACTGCCCATGAATTTGCGGCTGAAAATTGTGTTCACCCTGTCTTCTTGAGGCATCAAATCCAAGGGAAGAAAGCTTTGCAAAGCTGGGCTTTGGAGCAGGTTTTAGTTGCAAAGTAAAAGCCAGTTGTGCAAAGTGTATCTTTCATACAGTGTGTGGCATACCTGCGTTGCTTCAGTGGGAATAAAATAAAGTTTTCTTTTAGTCAACAGATTTGAATTCTATTATGAAGATAATTTATAGGGTTGTAAGTGTTTTGCACCTGCCTTCAGGAATGAAATACATGTGATTTATGCATCTGGAGAGAGGAAAAAAAAATAAAAAAGGAAAGAGAAGGCAACTGTCTTGATCCTTCCCCACCATGACAGCATATCATTCTGAGAAGAGAAGTAACTGTTTGAGGTTAATTTAGATCACATCAATCTTTATTACTTGACCTTTTCAGAATAAACAGAACCAAAAAGCGACTACACAAAAAAAGTCAATCTTAAAGCCAATTACACTAATAGCATCTGATGTGTAAATGGGTGTTTATTATTAAAAAAAAAAAAAAAAATCACTGCAATAAAGCTGAGGGGCATTTAAAGACAGGAGATGTCTAATTGTAGCATATCCAGTAATGAAATCACAGTCAGCCTAGTAGCTGATTAAGGTTAATTTGAATCACATCAATGTGGATTAACTTGGCCTTTGCAGAATGAACAACACCTTTGTGCCAACATGATCAATTAGTCCCCTTAACTTCATACATCTGCTTGGAAAGGTTAGATTTATTAGTTATCAGGATAACCACTTGGAGATTAAAATCTCAGGTTTCTGTGGTTTTTTTTCAGCATACCCTGAGGAAGAAGAAAAAAAAAAAACCTAGAAAAGAAGAAAATATGAAACTTTTGAAATCTTGGTGCAGTTTTGTGTTTTATCTAATAAGCTTGAAAAGTCACATTTATCCTAACATTAGAAAAAAGGCTTGAGCATGGACATATAATGGAATTGCGTTAATTGTGTCTAGAAAGCGCTGTCCATGCTTACACCTCTGCGCTACTGCTCCAGCAATCTGGTTCCAAAGGCATTGCTGCTGCTGCAAAGTCTTTTTACAAAGAGGAATCTGCCCAGGAGCAAGCATACCAAGTCAAATCTGTGTTTTGCCTTTACCCTTCTCCCTCTCCCCCCATCCAGTATATGGGGGTGTTAAAAAGAGGGGAGACTGTGCTTACAAATGAATGCTGGTAAAGACCTCAGAACAGTCCCAGTGACGACCCCAGGGGCTGTTTACCATCATCTATGGCTGTTGCTGTGGTGGTTTCCCACAAAGAAGCTGGGAGGCCAAATGGTCTCAGATCTCTTTTCTCTGATTCCCCATCCGCAGAACAGACTGTTGTATCTTAACTATGTTTTGCAAAATTCTCCAGGAGGCTGAATATTGTACAGGTGAATTTTCCAGCTCAGAATGTGGGACTAGGTGTTATTTTCTCCATCTTCTCTATATATATCCCTTTTTGGCATGCTAATAATAAATATCCAGAGGACCCTGAGGTCACAGTTACACAGGCTCACTGGCAGACACTCCTTACCCTGTGCATGGGAATGAAAGACTGTATATATTTGGCTGACTCCAGGAAGGCATGGAATGGTAAACGTAGCAGGAGGTAGAACTTCTCTTCCCATTCAGTCATGTGAACTGTTGTCTCCTGCATTCTCCCACCCATTTTTAGTCATGGAATAATCCTCTTGTAATTAAAACTGTCGCCTACATGGAAATAGAAAGGACATGGTTGATTTTATTTTTTTCTGACTTGTTGTGAAGGGTGTTTCTTCTATTTTAAAATTATGTTTATTATTGCAGATGTATCTAGAAGACCAGTATGAAGCTGGAATCCCGATCTGCTGGATGGATGTGCCCGCTTAGTCCCAGGAGACGGTTCATTACTCGGTGAATGTTTGCTCTTCACCCTGTCTCCCTTCCCAGCCATCTGTTCTGCTTCTCTCAGCTGGAAATCAGGCAAAGAGCGGGTGCCACTTGAGCCACCAGCTCTCCTCCTACCAGCTGCAAGTGCTTTGCCGACTACCAGTTGCTCGTGGAAGAAAGCATTGGGACTGCCAGCAGCAAAGCATCAGTGGTGGCAGCATTTCCCACTCATGGACAGTCACTATGGGCTTTGGAGAATGCTCTGAAATA
This sequence comes from Pterocles gutturalis, assembly GCF_000699245.1. NCBI lineage: Eukaryota > Metazoa > Chordata > Aves > Pterocliformes > Pteroclidae > Pterocles > Pterocles gutturalis. The sequence goes on along the minus strand of NW_010138018.1, from coordinate 39,769 downwards.
CTGTTATCCAGCCAGAGCTGTCAGTCCACGCTGTATCTGGAGCGATCCGAACTGGAGAGGTGGCTCATTAAATAGAAAAAAACCTATACCACTCTGCATCAAAGAGTGGTATACTTCTTGAGAATGGATATCGAGGAAGTCTCACATAAATATATATGGAGCAGCCTTAGAGCATGCATTATCAGAGGCTTCACACCCATTCTGCACATTAAGGCTGGTGTGTGAAGTAATTTGCTTCTTGTTTTAATTTTTATGAATGATGTTAAAATGTACTGCATGTTTTTAACTGAATCTCAATGTCACCTCTTAGATGGGGCACAAAGTTCAGTGGAAAGAGGGGTCTGCAAATGAAGTTTATTGGGTTTGCCATGTAGAGAAGCCAGTCAGACCAATTCTCCTGTTGCCTGCGTTACTGTCTTAGGTGTTACAGTGATTGCCTGGAAGAAGAAACAGGTTAATTCAGCACCACGTATAATTTATTGATGATGTCAGACTTAATTCTTATGGCAAAAATTTTTGAATAAACTATTATTTCCTCTTGATGTAATCCAGCTTGCTGCTACTACTGTCATCTCTTTTCTGCACCATCCAACAAATGTGAGTGCTGTGTAGAAGACATCTCAGATTGCTGTTTGGGCACAAACACATGGATTCAACAAACGACTTAAACATTACAGCTGTAAAACTGAAATCTGTGAAATCAACCAGGTATTATTCACTCATGCTTGACAGTATTTGAAATATGAACCACACTAAGCACATGACTCTTTTGAAGCCCACCAGAAACACGAGGTGAAAGAACAAAAACCATCAGTGAGAAGAAACCAAAAGATACTCAAGAGCGAACTCACATACACAAATGCAAAAACCCCTGCACTTTAAGGAAGATGGCTGTAATTAATTTCAAACAGGTAATCAAAACATTTTGTCTTTTTAATAAGTTTATTATTTTTCTAGATTTATTCACATATATACATGTCATAGTCTAATGTGGTTACATAAAGTTATTCGTATTTCAAGGGTATATTTCTTATGTCAACTTTATGATATTTAGCAAGAGAGAGTTGCGTATTTTATGATGGCTTTCACAGTAGGCTTTGACCCCTCTTCCTCTCCTCTCTTATCATTTTTTCTTCTGTGGGCAATCTAAGCTGGCTTTCAACAGGGGCTTCTTATGACCCAAAGCTGATCCTGAAACATTAACAAAAGGGAGATTAGTGTGGAACAACTCTGAAGCCTCTGATTCCTTCTTTATATGCTACACTGGTTAGGCTGTGTTATCAAATGAAGCAAGCAATGGCTGATAAATAAAATACCCTGAAGCCTTTTTAACTCTTTTGCATATCAGCTTGCTACTTAGCCAAAAATCCTCAAAGCCAAAACAACAAAAGAAAATCCTACAATTTGTTTTCATGACAGGCTCAGGTCTTTTAAAGCGTTATACTGAAAACTGTGATTTTTTTTTTAATTACTTTGTTTTTCCTTTATGAATGGAATTTTTTACAGTTTCTAGCAAAGCAAATATTCAAAAGGATAAAGTGTGAAAATACCATGGGTGAACACTTGCAGTCATTGCCAGTCGATAAAAGTTAGACCAGGCTGCTTCAGCCTGGTACCAAAGCTTAGACAGAGAAGAGAAGCAGGGTGATGGGTTTCCATGGCAACCCCCATCTCCTGCCCCATCCCACGAGTGCTCAGTCTGAGCACGGTGATGATTAGTTCCTTCATGCAGGTGGGTGTGTACAAAATAAGAGGATTTGTCACGAAGATGGGGAGAATGTACAGGAGGCATAAAATTGCAAGGGAAAAAAACTGTTGCAGGCTGATAACGCTGCATGGCTGCACCCAACACTGCTCCTAAATGTGGTGCTAGGACCTGCGCATCCATGGCTCCGGCACCCTCCAGCCACTGCCACTCTCCCATCCCCGCTGCCCACACATTTGCTCCAAAGCAGCTTCTGGGCATTTTCGGGCTGTACATCATCCATTGTTTCCTTGGGCTTCTGTCCTCTCTTTCCAGGCTGATGTGGTTTCCTTGGACTGGTAGGTAGTGGATGAACTTGTTGGGGCAGCAGGCGTTTTTTTTTGTTCAGAAATTTGCACAGTGCATAACACAACGTGGCCTTAACCCACAGTTGGGGCTGAAGGGTGCCACTGCTATAACGGGGCAATGTCAGGCTCTGCCTATTCTTTATAGGAAAGCCATCTTTGGGAACTTTGAGTTACAGCCTTCCTCCTCTGCTATTCTTGCTCATTAAAATAAGTTATTTCCAACCCTGTTGTCATCATAGTTGAAGCAGTGAATATACATATCATAATGTATTTCATATGTGAGTATGTTTATATATTGCTGAGGCGGTATAAGAAGCAGATATTTCATTACTGATATGAAATAGTGCCTCAGGACATAGATAGACTTTTCACTTTCTTATAACAAAGTGAACAGCAAAGGCAGCTGCCCCCCACCAAATCTTTGTCCATATGAGATTATAATCCTCAGTTAGCTTTTCCCTTAGATTTTTCTCCACGACCAGTGGAGTAATACCTATCAGCCACCATTGTCAGCATCTTGAGCAGTATTACTTATAGTACTTGGTGGTGGTGTCTTTCAGTCATTCTGAACTCCCTATGACCCACATATGTCTCCTTCCCCTTCACTGGTTGAATCAACAATTACACTATGTTGATGAACTCCAGGAAAAGGGAAACGCATATCTGCATTTGCTTTTAAGTCTCAGAGTTGTTTGAATACAGAAGAAGCCTGTGGCAATTTATGCCCCGCTGAAATACAGTTATCTTAACTGATATATGGGGATTACCATAATATTTCCTATTAAGTCTATGTGATTTTCCTCCCATTTCCATAGATAAAAAATGGTAATACATTATCACCAGTGACATTGCAGGCACTGACTTTAGCTATAAAAATAAAAATCTAGCTGTATACATAAATAATGTCAAGATTGTGGCTGTTATGTGATGCTAATCAAAGGTTTCAGTCTTAGTGGTCCAAGGTTATGCTGAACATACTGAACCTTCCAGAAATTTACTTTAAAGATGCTCCTAGTTGAATGTACCCTAACTAGCTCTTCCCAATTCAAAAGTTCACCAGACATTATCATTACTAGTTCTAAGACAGCCAACAAAACCGTGAATCCAAACACAGACAGCAAATACTGTAGTGTCCCTCTAGCTTTTTAATTCATGCAGAGTGACAAATACACGGCGTTAGGTTGGTGCTCAATCACTGCTCATTTTCCTCTGTTCCTTACCACATAACAAAATTCATTACGTGATAAATTTCTTACCATTCTTCTCAGCTGGTCACTGAAAACTTCTCTCTACAGTACAAAAGCGTCTGAGACATTATTTGGTTTAATTACAGTGTTTTCCAACACACAAAGCTGTGATTCTTTTTCTTTGCAAATTGTCACCTCCTAATTATTTTTCCCTGGAACTAGGCTACAGTTTCATTTCTGCTCTCCTTTTCCATTCCCTTTACTTGCACTAGTAAAACCATCTCATCCCCCCTCTTTAGCTGAATTACAGTTTGCTGCTTTGGTCACTGAAGGATGAACATTAGAGCCAGCTGATATTATTTCTGTATTTTTGTCAAATTGTGTAAATCGTTCCATGCATAAATCTGTTCTCCCCTCCCAACCCCAGCCCCTAATACAAAACTGACAAAATTCAGAAAAACAAGCAAACAAAGTTGTGGGGTTTTTTTCTGCCTGAAGTGATGCTCTCTTTTTTATGCACTTATGCACTGACCCTAATTTGCTAAATGAATGGGCATTAGCACAGGGAAGGAGTTTTTGCACATTATCACAATGATTTTAAAAAAAAAAAAAGTAGTACAGTGACTGTTAACTTCTGATACTGTTCTAAGTGAATTAAACAAAAAGGGACTGTTATCTCAAAGCTGTCAATATAGAAGTGACATAATAAATCGTGTCTGCTCAGGTATTTAAAAAAAAACAAAAAAAAAACAAACAAACCAAAAACCAAAAAAACCCTCTCCAAAACAGAAAAGCTATCCAGACATCACCCGTTCATGGCAGTCCAAATAAAATAAAATAAAAAGAAAGTACACTACACTTTTCTATTTTCCTTAAAGATTATATAGCTTTTTTAAAGAACAAACTGTGCCTCCAAAGAATGGTTCTTGGGTCCTCTACGAACACTTTCAAAGCAATCTGTCCATATTAGAAGACCAGCCATGATATGGTGGGGCGTGTTGTCCATGCAAGCCTCTGTAGTATACTACTTTGAAATAGAGATTCTTGCTGGTAAAATAGAAACCTTCCTCATCAGCCGTAATAGGAGATTTTGTGCTAAAATGCCGCTTGAACATGGTAAGCAAGAAAATGATGTGCTTGTGTGGTGCTCAGAAGCAAGGAGCCACCTCTGGAGTTGGGATCTGGGGGGGATTGCTGATGTTGGGTGAACAGTTTGAAATTAAGCTGCAGCCAATGAAGAGGGAACGGTATTTTCGTAACGATAGACTTGTTCCTCATGTATGTGTATGCCAGGTAGCTTTATTGCGTTAGATTTTACAGTATTACCTACTGCATTGTGTCAATGTGATGTTACATGTTGAATGAAGATAGTAAGTCCCAAGAACAGAAATAAAGGAAAGGAAATCCTGTTTTCTAAATGCAATTTCTGCTTCTTCCGAGCCAATTTGAGCATGAGGACTCAGTCTGATAAGAAATAACATATTTAAAATATAGAACTGGACATTCAGGAACTAGAGAATTGTATGGCCCCAGTTTAGTGTCAGAGCAGAAGAGCAATAGATGGAATTCAGGAATTCCCCAGCCAAACATTTCTTTTCCACTTATTTGCCAATGTGGTATGAATTTACTGCTTATCACTGGGCCTGCTCATGGAAAGCGTTTAAAGATGGCAGTGGAGAGGAACCTAATATTTGAAAAAGACACAGTCCAGTATTACCTGAAGAACACTTGAGTAACTGTTGAAGCTTAAATACTTCATTCCTAATTACTGAATTTTAAAAATACTATTTAAAAATATGTTTTGTAATGGAATGGACTATTTCTGTCTTCTGGTATAACCTATGTAATTGCTTTCTTTTATCTAAGAAATTATGCTTATTTTATCAAGAGCCTAGGTACCGTGAATTTTCTAATGCAGATGAAGGTCCCTTCCAAAGAAGAACAAAGAGTAAGAGTTCAGATTAAATTACATGAAAAGACACTATTCTACTCCTGATTTTCTTTTCTGATGTCCACTTGCTTGCTTGTTCCGTTGCCTTTTGTGTTTATTTCTAAAAGAATACTGATGCAGTCACGTACTGTTTAACAGGCACATCATACAGCTGCATATCCCTGTTTTTAAAATGCTGCTTCAAATTAGTTTAAGTTCCATTACTGTTTTCTTCCTTTTTGGAATAGAGCTAAGCAAAGGGTGATTGTTCTACTCCGGTTATGGAGACACCTTCAAACTTGCCTGGAAACAAACCAGAGTCAAAGCAAAACTAAGAGAACCACTGAAGAGCTCTCTTATTGCATAACATGAGAGGAATCCCTTTCTAGGAAATGTTTATGGAAGAATGTTTTTTTCATTTTATTGACCCTCCTTGACCCTTCCAATAAATAATCTAGAGGTAGAATAAGAAATGAAATATTTTTTTTTCCCATGATAGTGTTATAGAAACCAAAATATTTATGATGAATGTGTGCAACGCCTGTTTGATGAAAGTTTTCTTCTCCTTTTATCAGACACGGATCTACACATACATTTAATCAAACCACAAGTAATACCTAGTGAATTAGTGTCATAACCATGTTCATTTTACAGAGCTGAATACAACCCTGAACAGATAAATCATATGTTGTCACGTGTAAGAACATGTAATGAGTGTGTAAGAATACTATATGTATGTGGGCTGTGTAAGAACATTTTACCAGGTACCCCCAAGCCACGTCTACTTGCATTCAAGAAAATAAACCTTGTTTAATTAAACAAATCCTAGAACACAGTGATAACAAGTTGTACAAAACAAAAGGTGGAACATAAATAAAGGAGATTACTTGAGATTACTCAAAATTAATGAGGCTGAGTTTCCTCCTGAGTGCTGAGGAATGATTTTGTTGAGGTGTGATGCAGGGATGCAGGTGTGCTGCCCTTCTGCAGGTGGGCCAAATGATGGTGGTATGGGCTGGGCTTTCCCTGGCAGGTGTGAGGGGAGGGTTCAGCAAAAAGGGATGTAAGTCTGTAATACCGTGAAAGTTTCTAAGAAGGATTATTGGGATGTTTTTGAGAGCTGTAGTAACTTGGCATGGGTGCTTATTTGATTGCTGCTGATGGGATACGAGGCATGAAGGCGTAAAAGTAGGTAGTGGAACTCATCTCTATCCAGCTGTTTTTATGGGAAATTTGTACTGCTTAACCACTTTTCAAGTTTTTGTGTTTGGTTGTTGTTTGTTGGTTTGTTTTTTTTAATGAAACCACAACTTATTGAAAAGAACTGCATTGACTAATGTAATACAGTATATGAATTTATTTAAAAAATTATTATTTAGAAAAGAGAACAAACTCACCAATCCTATGCATAGTAGACTTATTATCATAAACCACTTTCAGCTGCAATTTAGATTTCTGTTTACCTATACCTGCTTGCCAGGGGATGGGCGTTTTCAGTAGTGGTTCACTGAATGATGATATGGAGCACCTGGGATGGTGGGAGGGTTTTTCTGCTAGAGGGAACAGGGGCAGAAAGCACACTGCTAAAGGAGGAGGCTGTGAGATGGGGGATTTTATGGTGTGTTTGGTTTTTTTTTTTAGCAGGCTGTATCTAAAGTGAAGTGCAGGGAAAATGTGAAAATAAATGTAGCTGATCTGTGATGGAGGTCCTGAGACATTTTGTTCTGATTAGGAATCCTTTCAAGATCGCAGGATGGTGGGATTTTACCTGCTCTTCCATTGCTCTGTTAAAAGGAGGCTGATGTGAGGGGCTGGGGGCACTGGTGAGAGAGCAGGGTTTGTTGCTGTGTGTGGTGATGTGACTGAGCAGAAGACTTCAGGTAAGTTTGGTAGATACATGTTTTAACTCAGCTTTTTAGTAATACTTGATTTGATTTATACAAGGTACTTGATCACTGTGGTTCCTAAGAGCAGGAAAAGAGATCCTTAGTATGGCTGAGGTGGGGTTTGCTGCAGAAGCTCTATGAATTTGGTCAAATGTGACTTGTAGTGCAAGAAGTCACAATGAGGAACTGTTCTTATAAGGCTGTGGGTATTTTCAGTATATTTTAGTGGCAGCCTGTTCCTGACCTGGTGCTCTTCAGTATTTTCATGGAATGAAATAATTGCTGTGAGCACTTGTGCAGGGAGCTGAGGTGATTTGGTGTAATAATAATCTAAATGAATTAGATGGGATTTCTTAGATGAGCTTATTTTAAACTCTCTGTCAATGCTGCCAAACGTTAAGGTTGACATGTAGGAATAAAGAAGGGAGGCTTTGTTTATGATAGACAGTTTTCTGGCCTGAAATAAAGGTGCTTTGGAGAAGATCTTGATGGAAGTCCTAGAAAAATAATAGAGCTTTCGAGTACCTGGTGTGATGCTTTGACTAATGTAGTGTCTATATTTGACTTACTGAAAACTGGGGAAACGGAGCAGGAGTAAAGATACGGAATTTGTAGTGAAGTCATAGTCAGTTATGCTGATTAAAAGCTAAAGATACTAGAAAATAAGGAAGAACTCAAACAGGAATTGAAGGGGTACTAGTGACCTAGAATACAAATGTAACAGCAGCTAGTCTATTCAGATAGGAATTAATGTGTAATTTGATAGTGGTTTGACTACTTTGCTGCCTGTTACCAGTTGGGGTTTTTGTTTTTTTTTTGTATTGCCTAATAGTGTATGTACTTTGGGTGGGTTTTTTCTTTCTAAAACGCTTTTACTGAGTGCATATGTATACTTAATTTATGCATGCCTTGTCTGATGTGCATCCATCCCTACAGTAGATGTGACTAGAACTTGGGGCTATCTAATTATGGAGTAGCACTAAATAGAACAGCAGGTAATACGGAAATTTGTTCAATGTCTGAGAACTTTTTGTTATTATTAAGTTCCTATTGAACAAGTAGACTCGTTTCAACTCAGCTTAGCCAGCTTGGTGTACAAACATCTGAATTCCAGATTCTAGCCAGCTTAATGTGGACACATAGGAGGATGTAGTCTGGAAATAGGCTTGAACAAAGTCTGGAATGTACTCCTTGGAAATCCTGAGGAATACTACTTGTTATCTGAAGAGATACAACATGGATTCAGTGAAGGTTTGCTATTGTAGTCTTGCCAAATACATATAATCCCCTCCCCTAAAAATACATGGAATAGACAGTACTGTTGTGGAAATGAAATAATAGTTTTACTTGGAGGGGGGGGAACCCAAACTAACCCAAAGTAAATTTTTCTGGCTATACAAAGAACTAAATTATAATAAATTGGATACAAATTGGATCTGCATTGAGTTTCATATCCTAGCCAGCATGTTCTTGGTGTTTAGCCAGAAAATTTTGTGACGTACCTGTATTAATAAACATGTTTTGGAAGAGTATAAATGGGCACTTCATTTGTCTTATGTGCAGTAGCGCTCAGCATCATCTCTAGATGCTGCTGTTTTTGCTGAAAATCACTGGGATTCTTTCCTACCTCTCTTAATGAGTCGGGTAAGTGTTCAAAGAGTAGAACACCTTACTGAGAAATCTCAGAATTTGCCTCTACATGCTTTGATAGCTTTATTGGTTTAAATCTACTTCTTAAAGTATGACTTTTTTTTGTGCGCTCAAAAAGCAAACATTTTACAACACTCCTGAGGGAGCTGTTTCAGTGCCAAAAAGCTGTGTATGGGTGTGTTGGGTATCTGCTGGAGAGCAGGTAAAACACAATTACATGTGTCTGATGCTGCATTTACTTTCACATAAGCCTCCCCTTAGGTAAGATATTTGTGTATTGTTAGCCTTGCAACCTCTGATCCTGTTGACAAGGTTAATGATGAAGGTGTGAATGTGATCAGGTGCTTTCCCTTGAGAGCTAAGAGAAACTGCAAGCTTAGCTGCAGCCTAGGCTGCAGTCCAGCTGAGCATGATCTGGGTTAATGGCAGACTGCTGGGGGGCTTGACTGGCCTGTGTCCTTACTCCATCCTAAAAGGGATGAGGTAACTGGAATGCTTTGCAGCAGGAAGAAAAGACAATTGCTGTTATGCATTCTGCTAGCTGCTTAACCAGTTACTTTTGTGGTTCAGAATAAACTCTTTTGTGTAACCCAGTTTTGTGAGGCCCACAAGTATACAACACATTATTGGAGTTCTTTACATTGCATCTGTGTCTTAAACTTGAGGGGGCTTCCAACATCCACCTCAAAGCTTCAGCTGTGTTTCCAGAAAATTTTTGGCAGAAATATATTTATGAAAAATCTCTTTGAAGTTTTAAGCCTTCCTTTTTGCTCTTTGGCTAGAATTGGAGAGAAGGGGGGGGGGAAAAAAGTAAGCAGGGACACAATGCAAATGATTCCAGGGGTGCAGAACTCACCATTTTGTATTTATTGCTACAGGAAGCTCATAAGAGAAAAGCATCACAACTAAGCAAGCTTTAGAATTGCTATAAGAGAACAATGCAATGTTTTGCTTCCTCCATGGTGTGGCTATAATGCTAGGAGAGAAATCCAGTGTGCATCAAGTTCATGGAGTTTGTTATTATCTGTTAAAAACATAAATCTGTTCATCAGAAATATCTAAGTTGTGCTAGGGATACGCTTCTGGTCAGAAGGATATTTTAATTGGTGCTTAACTAGTTTGCTACAAAAGCAGAAGCCCATCTATTACTTGAAGAAATTCAAAGTATGATTTCAAAGTGTCTCAGGAGTACTCTTGTACATCTATAGTAAGTAATTTTGGTGTGCTTTGGGAATCGGGACCTTGAAATGTATGGCTTGTACTACTTCAGTTTAATGGGCTGTCAACTGTCCAGGATGATCCAGTACAAAGTCAGACATGTCTTTAATCTTCAAAGAACATAATGAAAAAAGTGAATATATTTAGTTATTAGCTAGGAGGTACAAAACAAGTGAAGAAAAACAGTACTTTTTTCTGTCTTGAATTAGAAAACTGAAATTGTAGCTCTCCGTGTGTCTAAAACATCTGCTTAGTTTTTGAGGAATTTACTGAAGAGTAAGTGCTCATTTGTCTCTATTTAATAAACAGTCATATAAATTCATCACTTGCTCAGTCTTTTTAAATTCCCTACATTTAAAAAATGTATTTGTATTACCTTTGATGGTTTGTAGCATATGAACAAGTTGAGTCTGAATTGAATAAGTTTGAGTCTCTGAGAGCAGAATGATTGGGTTTTCTTTTTCTTCCCAGAGAAACTTGTCAATAGGAATTCCGTATGTACAGATCTCTTGTATTTAATAATTGACAGTTATTTTAAACAAATAGATTTCAAGCTTGCAGTAAGAAATTTCTGACCTTTACTTTCCTGTAAAGTTACAAGCTGCTGAGTAGTCTCAGAGGCCAGATCTCTGAAGTTATTAAAGGTTATTACATTCATAGGTGACAATGATAGCTTTTAATACACAGATGTGCTCTGTCAGTTGTATGTGAACAGTGAGATGATAACAATGATATAGGCACTGGAACAGTCCTTGCTGTTTGGTTTTCAGAAGGGAATATGGCTATCTATTACCAGTGGCGGTCCTCAAGATCAGTGTTGTATTAAGTGGATTTACCAAGTACACTGCCCACTTTGCTCATCCCAGCACTAAAATTGGTAATATTAGCAAGGAAAAGATCAGACTCCTGCAATCCTGACATCTTCTAGAAGTGGAGTTCCTTTCAACATCAAAATCATTTGGGTCACTTCTTCACCCAAACTGCCTCTTTTAGAGATTCTCAATTGACCTGAAGAACAGCTGCCCTGAGCACTGGTGGTGTTGGTAATATGGATGATGGATGACTTCAGTTTCATGGCCAAATTGCTTATCCAGACACGAAGAAAATGAAATGCCTGTTTCTTCTCCTCCCCCCTCCCCTTTCTAGCCTATTTCTGCTATTCAAACTTTAATTTACCCTTTGCATTAAATTATTCACTTGGATCCGGTTTGTGTGTTGTGTTATTTTTAAGATCCCAAAGCTTTATTTTTGCAAGAAGTTTTAAGGGAGGAGAAGCATCACAGTGTTCTCTTTTAGCTGGTGTTCTGTACGTTGTGCGTATAGGACAAATATATAGATCACTAAATTGAAGGTATTTTAAAACAATTATTCAAGTTTGAGTAAACTCAGACACTGGGGGAAAGGGGGTAACTAATACATGCCAGCTTGTGTCAGAACCAGGAATTTTCATCTTGAAGACTGACATTTAACATCCAGTGCATTGTACCTTAGAAAATCTCATGGTGCTGGCGGGCTTTTTTTTTTTTTAGCCTAACCCTCTTTGAACTAAGAGAGTAACAATGCTCTTTGTGTAGAGGGAGGATGTAATGACTTTTTCAGACAGTACAAGATGTTACTTGCAACACTGTTATAATCTTGATAAATAAGGGGATCTAGTCGTGTGGTGGTTGTGAGTTGGTCCACTTTAGGATCTCTAAAGAGTTGTACAGCTTGATCAACAGCCCTGTGTGGTTTTAATGTAGTTACAATGAGGATCTTATGTGGTGATGATATAACCACATCCTGATTAGCTATTTAAAAATAAAAATATAGCAAGTGGAGTAGAAGGGAAAGAAGCAGAACTGAAGGACTTCTCATGCTTGTGTGCTTTCTGTTTTTTTTCTTTAAAATGAGTACTTTGTGTGTTTGAGTAGGGGTCTTGGAGCTGCAAGTTGTCAAGTCACCTTCAATTTCTGGAGAAATACTAGAAGAGTTGAAGCACTAAGAAGGTAATGTGGAGTTGCCAAGTCAATCTAATTTCCTTCTGTGCTTGCGTAATGACCCCTGCAGACCAAAGAAGCTGTAAAGTTTAGATTATTTGCATAATATTCCTGTAAGCAAGTGAGGGAAATACATCTAGGTGAGTTCAAAACTAATTAGGAAAACCAAACACTGAGAGTATTTATCTGTCAAATTCAGAGATACATGGAGTGTGATCTTTGTGGGTCTTTTGTAAATTTAGTTCTGTTCAATATTTTTTGTAACTAACTTGTAGAATATAAAAACCACTAAGCTGACCACATTACTAGGTACCACTATTGTAGGAAGAACGGCAGGTGCAGACAGGAATAGCTTAAGTGCAGAAATGTCCTGAAAGGAATGCTATGTGAACTGTCAAGGAGTTTAAGTATAAGGTAGTTCCAGCTGAGTTTGTACTGCACAGATGTGAGTATGAATAGCTAGTGAGGTAGAAGATCTGCAGGAAAAAAGTGAGCCACAGGCTGAGCATAAGAGTTGTCTTGATAAATGTCTTTGTAAAATGTAAACCTCCGACTGGAAGCAGTGACCAGGATGCCATCCATCTCTCAAGTAATCCTTCTTGTCTCAGTGCTGGCAAGCCCTTTTGCAGAACAGCATGTTCAGGTTTGGGCAGCAATCTTCAGCTTATTTCTGTCTATTTAAACCACTTACTGTTTACTTTTCCTCCTTTCTCCTCTTCCTCTCTTTCCTGATACCTACTAGTATGCAAAATCTATGGGTCTGCTGAGTCTAGAAAAAAATGAGACTTGGGTGACAAGGTCATCAGAAATACACTCTTCCTCCTTTAAAGAGTGTTGTCCTTTGTACTAGGAGTAGGGGTAGTGTATATGAGCTAGGCTTCAGGAAGGCTATGAAACAGAAATTTTGTGGAATATATAGCAAAGCACTGCTTTAAAAGATCATTGAATACATTTGTTCAAAATCTTTGTTAAGAAAACACAGGCGGTGTCTTTAGATTTGTATGGTGGGGTGTTTTTTTTTCTCCATTTTGAGCTTCTATTCCCTTTGGCTCTGTTTTCTATAATTTAATGATACACAATTTTGAAGTCTTGATTTAGCTATTGTCATTGAAAGTCCCTGAGACAATACCACTGGAATTTGGCTGCTGTTTAGATGTTTGCACACTTTATGCAGTTGGTGAAACATGCAAGCCTGTTAAGCCTGCTAGGTCAAACTCTGTGTGTGTATACGTACAGCTTCTAGATGTGAAGGTTTTCAGCAAGCCTTTGAAAAATTTTATCCTCCAATTAACATGGCCCTGTACTAGATCAGATATCAAACAAATTGTAACCTGTCTACAGCTGCTCTTCATCAGCAACTCTCTTGATCACAGAAATTCTCTTAAAGCAAGTGGTCTGTATGTCTGTATCTAATGAAGTATCTAATTACTCTATCCCATCTAATGGCAAGTTTCCAGGCAGCTTTAGCATGGCTCAGTGTGATTAGACTCTAGGTGTAACTTTCTTAAAAAAATAAAATGAAAAGATAAAAATCTTGTAAACTGTCATGGAGAAACAACATAGAGTTGAGAATTGAGTCCTGCATTCATTTTTGGAGAACGTGTAGAAAAGTGGGATTGCTAGAAATGGTGAAAACTGAGGAAGAACAAATGAGGGAGGCTGGAGAGACAGGTTTAAAGGAAAAAATTTCTTTTTGGACTTATGTTTGACGCAGTTCTGCTTTCTTTGCTCTTGTTTCAATATCTGCGCTTTCTCCACTAAATTAATGTGACATATCTGGATTAGAGAAAGGCAAATTTTACAAGAAAGTGTTTTTAAATGTGAAGTTTAGGGCACAACAGACCAAATTCTCACTTGAAACTATCAGAACTCCATTAACATCAAAGAGGCAACACTAATTTACATAAGCTATGCGTCTGACCTTTTGTTCTGGTGAAACTTTAGAATGATTTACAATTTAATATACGTAGTTGTTTTTTTCAAACCAATTTCATTTTAAATGTTTCTGTGATAGAGATAACTTTGCTTTCAACTGTCATGAAAGTCCAAACTAAAGCAGAGTATAACATAATCAAAATACTTCAAAAATGCAGCTCGTTTATTAGGTAAATTCTGACTATCAAGTGTCCTTGAGTTTGAGTTGCCTCTGATCTTGCATCAAAAATTCTCCTTGTGCCTTCTCCAACACTCATTATCACTCATTAAGGGTTGAGGTTTAGAAATCGCAAGTAAACGTCAGATTTGTGAAAAGCGGCTGAGTTTTCTTCTTAGAAATCATTTCTTTTTCAGGCATCAGACTTGATTCAAGCTTTGAAAGGGGGCAGCTGTGAATGGACATCATGGATACAGACAAGCAAGTTTCAGTTACAAACACACACAAACCCAACAGCTGCTTGTGTTTTTAAACTCTGTTTTCTGCGGGATTCTCTCATCCCTGGGGAGAGCCGTAGATGTGTTGTTTTGAGTGCTGTCACTTAAGACTAAATCCAGTACGCCTAAAAAACCAGGACAGTTGTGCATTTCTAGTAAAATACATTTCCCTGAAAATAAACATGTAAAAAATGTCTCTAATATTATCTCACTGTGAAAAATCCCTACCCAGAAATTGCAGAATGAGCCTGGTATTAAACATAGATGGTCAGTAACTGCTGAACTCAGAAATGAAAAGAGAAATTCCAGGATATTGCTTCGACTGAAATTACAGCATCTCTGAACATAATGGAGTTCAGTTGTATGCCAAACAG
>NW_010138018.1:21777-25103 GCF_000699245.1 Pterocles gutturalis | reverse complement strand
GTCAGTAGTAGTAATGGTTTTCTGTATTTGTCTAAAAATAAATTTTGACTTGAATTTCTATTTAGGGATGAAAAGTATTTCTGGCTCTGTGAAACCAAAAAACATGGTGCTTCACTAACTGATCATGTTATAATCTGTATACTAGAGCTCTGGGTGGTGCCTTACCCACCTTTCTCCAGGAAACTTGCATGTTTGAGTTACCTGCTCTTTTCTGTGGAATAACAGCACAGAGCCATGCAGCTGGTGTGCTCAGATCATCAAATCATGGACGAGCATTTGCATAGCCACACTTTGTTCCCTCACCTGGGATGTCAGCCCTTGGTGCTGGCTCTGTGGTTCGTGCGTTCTGCTGATGGGCTGGACTGACTTTATTGCCATGAGCATCTATCAGTGTTTTCCATGCTTGTGCCAAAGTTTATCTTGCCTCATCCCCGAGCTACCTCCTTCCTCTCAGGAACTTGGATTAAATTTTCTTATGCTCACATTTATTTTTTTTTTTTCCCCTTCCTTATCTTTCTCTGGCTGGAACCTGCTGTTGAATTACAAAGTACCTAATTTTAGTAATAAAAAAAGACAGAGAAAAAGGTAACTTCCCCCTCAGCTCCGCAGCTTCCCTATAAAATAAAATATCTTCGTCTCTTTTCTACAACTCTTTGCTCTTCTCCTGGAAAGCATTTATATCAATAATATGGAATTGGGAAACAGCTGTTTCCAAGACATGCTGTAACTGATCCCACTGATAAGTATTGCAATGCAAAAAAAAAAAACAAAACAAAAAACAAAAAAACCCCAAAAAAACAAAAAAACAAAACAAAAAAAAAACAACAAAAAAAAAAACCACCCACCCAAACTTCTGGTAACATGTCAAGCGATTCAATGTACTGTTTATTCTCCAGATGATGGTGATCTCATTAATGCCCTGATTCTGGTGAAAGGATGAAAGTACAGAATTATGTTTTTTTTTTTTTAGTTTTGGGGGTCCTCCTGTTTTTTTATTATAATAATGAACAGATAGTTAATGAACAGGTAGTAATTCCTAATAGTACATGTGGTTATGATAAGACAGGGTCTTTGACAGATTTAGTTGGTAATATACTATGAGCCTTCAATGAGCAACTGTGTTCTAGTGCAGTAACTTAATCTCTGGGCTCTAGCTCAGTTTTGAGGATTAATGCAATGCTCAGTAACGAGGTACCAGCTTCCTCCCAGATGAGCGTCTCTTAGAATTGTGTGAGAGACAGACAAGCAGCAGCTCTGAGCCATTTGTGGCTGCTTATTTGTTCCTGCTTTTGGTACATCCATTTCAAAACCAGATTTAGTCTTGGGTTAAGATCAGCTTTTTGCTTCTCCTGAGCATCGCGTGTTCCACTTTGCCCTAATGGGCTGGTTTTGGCAAGATGACACTTGGAAAGAAGAGTGTCTTTAGGCTGGTGAGGGGTTAGAAAGCAAGCACTGTCATCCTGAAATGGTGAAAAAACTAATTTATAATACATAAATGTGTGTTTATATGTATATACATTTTTATATATATATATGCTTAAAGTTAATTAAAGAAGCCTTTTCCTTCCCTGGTAAAAATGTCCCAATCGTAAAAAGCAACATCTGCAATTTCATCTTGATTTGTGATTTTGAGTGAGAAAAGTTATCCATTTTGCTTGAGAGGGCAAGAAAAAAAAAAAGTCCTTTCTTCAAGAAGTTCCAAGCTAGTTCCAAGGGCTGTATCTTGCCTAAAATGGATGTAACATTCATTTTCTTTTTTTCCTGTTCTTCATTGATAGGTATTTCCTGCATGTTTTAAATGTTAGAATTGTCTGAAGTGTCAGTCAAGATATTTTTCTCATTTATAAGTGTTTTCTCCAGCTCCTTCAGTAATTCCAGTCTATTGCCTTTTAGCACTTATTGCCTACTGGCAGATGCAACATATTCAGGTCATATGAGTTTACTTAGTATAGAGATGATTTTTGAGTGAGAATGCTCAAGTGAGTAGCTTCATTTAACTTGAACTGCCAGCAACCGTGGAAAATAAACTTTTCAGTGAGCTGTATTTAATTTTATTTTTTCTACTGAAATCTTAATTTCTAATTTAAAATGAACTCTGACCAAAATAATTCATTATTGTTATATAGCTAAACTCAAAGTGTGTTTTCTACAGTTTAGGTCTCAAGTAACATAATTTCTTACGTAATTAATGCAGACAACAGAAAGCACAGTAACATTTTGTATGTAAGTTTTAAAATTAATTTACAGCAGTTAGAAACAGTGAGATTCTATACATTTGTTCCTTCAGAGCTTGGACACAGGCAACAAAATGGCTGAATTTGTCTAATTTATAGAAGCAATGCTATTGTTGACATATTTAAGCTCCAGAAAAGATGCAGTCTTTCAGTTTGGTGGGGTTTTTGTGGGTTTTTTGTTTGTTTGATTTTTTTTTTTCACTTTTCTCACCTCAGAAAGTCTCCAAGTGAACGGTTAATGTAACTGCTGAGACGTGGTGCCACTTGGTTTGCCCTTTCAGAGATCTTCAGGGAGATAGGAACTTTGCTCTAAATGGAGGAAACTCTCAAACCCTGGGAAGATGCTGCTGTGGCAAAACCCATCTTCCTTACTCAGAGAAATCTCCATCAAGATAAGACAGGGAGGCCTGACCTTGGGGTACTCTATCCCCACCTCTAGGGTTCACTTCTTTACTCTTGTCCCTCTCTCATTTTTATTTTTTTTTAGTGGAGCTGATCAATGTACTTAAGGACTTCCTCTTAAGATTTCTTCTAGTTCACTTATCTCCCCATCAAATGGCAACTATCGCCATCAGCCCTTGAAGTAAACAACAGAGAGCTAAATGGAAGTGATAGCGTTCGGTCTTAAAACTGCCTGATGCTTTTCAGCACAAGGATATTTCAGATGCTGTTTTGGAACCGAACAGCAACTGTTCCAGTTCAAGCTGCTATGCCAGATAGGATTTCCCATACCCTTTTTTAGCCTTTGTTGCTAAATAACAGGCAGAACATCTTTCTGAAAACAAAGCTGGAATAAGCATGCTTTCATCTGGCTGAGAACCCTGCGGGGCTCTTGCCTTGTTCTGGGAGCTGGGTTTCGTAGGGAGGCTTGGTGCTGGTGGGGGAGCTGGGAGGGATCGGCTCCAGGGCTCTGCTTTTCCGTGAGCTTCCATACAAATCGTGTTGGGTTTTGGTTTTTTTAAGTCGGAGAATTCACATGTGTTCAGATGTCTTAGAGGTGCAGTTGCTGAAACCTTAAGACTGTTACTTTGCAGTGAAGCATACGGCCCTGAAAGGGAGGTCTGGGGGGGGGGGGGGGGGGGGGGGTTCAGG
>NW_010138018.1:0-21731 GCF_000699245.1 Pterocles gutturalis | reverse complement strand
GTGTGGTTTTTTGTGTTGTTTTGGGGTTCCCCCCCCTTTCATCTGCAGTTGTGGGCAGTTTCTAGGAGTTTTTGACTTGGGATCTGTGGAGAAATGGGTGAAAGAAGTCCAAGTGAGTTCTGGGAGCAGAGTTGTGTAACAGGATAGTTACAGGCCAGGACCGAAGCGAGAGGATGGGTAAAGGAAGGTCAAGTGACAGAGGGGAAGAAGAGGAGCAGACCAGAATGAGGAGTTGGAAAAATTACAACTAGGATTCAAGTAAGATTGCTGAGACTACAAGGTCTAAGCAAAAGTCTTCATTATGCCACGTAGCATAACCTTAGTGTTGCTAATGTCAGTCTCCTTCCACTCAAATGTCTCTGCTGCCACGCCCTGCCCCCCAAATCCTTTTGCAAGGCTTCTCTGAAAGGGTTTTTAGATGTTTTTAGAAAAAGTAGACTTATTCTTTAATAAATTAAAGGAGTCACACTATGTCCAGATGTTTTGAATTTATGTGTATAAATATCGAGTACCATGGTAATGAATGTAATAAAACCTGATTCTGAACTACAGACTAAATTCACCAGCTGATTTGCTGTGGATTTGTCCCCTGGATTTGCCTCATCTCTCCAATGCACCTATTACCAGTGTATTCATCCACACAACTTGTGATATGTAGTAAAATACAAATGGTACTGCAATAACAGTATCAGCATAATGCAGTGTTGTACCAGGCAAACTCCCTGCTGAGTTTGGGGCAGCTCCAGAGGTTTCTCAAACAGCTTTCTCTGTCCAATCTATGAAAAAATTATTGAAAAGCAAAGTAAAATGTCACCTGTAGCTTTGGCCCTAAAAAGCATGGAGGAAAGTTACTCTACTACCTCCTTTTATCATATCTGGAATGTCGTGTATAAGTAATATTTATGTATTTCTTTTCAAATAAAGTCTGTAGAAGCTGGTAATCTTGGGTGCTGTGTTGACTGTGGTTCCAGAGGCCAGGTGTCACTCTCAGGTGGGTCTCCAGGATGTGGCACACCAGCTGAGCTCACTCAGAGATGCTCCAGTGATGCCCTGAGTTAGAGGCACAGCCCATCTCACTGCCACATTCTGGAGCTGAAATGCTGGTTTATGCAGCTCACTGTCAGAGTTCTAAATCTTCTATGAAATAAGTGATGGAAAAGGTGGAGTACTTCAAAAGATTCAGAACATATCTCACTGCTGCACTGTAAAATGTGATTTGTGGTGTCTTTAAAAAAAATGTGCTAGAAAGGGGCTTTAATTTTTGTCTTGTGCCACTGTCAATTAGTTGTGCCCATGTAACACCAGTGGCTACAGCATGCAGTCCAAACAAAAAAGGAAAGGGAGGATATTCTTACATAATAAACATATCAATAATGTGCTTCCATGAATTACATGCTTTCTCAAGGTTAGTGTGACATTTGAGCACAAGTGATATCAGATAATGTTCCAGAAAGCCTGTAAAACTTAAGCAAAACTCTTTCTTTTCTTGGGGAGATAGTGCTGATACTAAAATGTGTGTAAAAGTCAGACATCAGCTTTTACCCCTGCTCAGCTCCTGGCAGTTGCTGTGGAATAAGTTTGGATAACAAATGCCTGCCCTGAAACATCATGCAGGTCTTATTAATATGATAGTCAGCTTTTGATTAGTCCCAGTATTAAAAGCTATTGCAATAATAAAATGGCAAATTTTACCTCCCTCAGTAAGTCAAAGCTGAAAGAGTTTGAAAATTTTGAACACCCTTACAGAAATAATCTCTTGAACAGAATCCAGAGTTTCTCCCTTCTTGCGATTCTTCCTTCGACAGAGTAATTCCTTTTTTGGTCTTCTGGGAGGCTCAGTGAATTTCAGAATGTACAATATAAAGAGTAACAAAATGATGAGAAGTCTACCTCTTTCTTTACCTCTCCAAAAATAAGATAACTTTAACTGCTGCAGAGATAAAGTTACAGCTGCACTTCAACAGTGAAAAGTAAATAAGTTGTTTTTATCTCTTTTAAAATTGCAGGGTGTTTTTTTTTCCCCGTCATCCCATCTCATTTATTTTAGAGTCCTTTTTAAATAGAAACCCTGAAGAACTGCCAAGTTGGCTTCAGTTGTGAGTGATGACTACAGATAACTGGGTTATGATCTTGGCTGAGAGAAACTGGAAACAGTACTAACATCTTACGACTACCTACTGTGTAGTGGCTTTTGAGATGCTTAAGCAGAAAACCAGCTATTTATTTTGAATGCAAGTAATGAATAAGAAGGAAATGTGGCACAATCGAACACGTACTACAAGGCATTTTTAAGAATATGAAACCTAAAGCTCTTGATACAAAAAATAAAACCCCCTCTGTTTTAATATTATTAACAATAGATAATTTAGGAATTACTGTAGAATAATGGTTTATTTTAATAAACATCAGATAGTTAAAGGAATTAATGAATTCTTAGCAAGTAACTGTATAGTTCTAAATCTCGCATTTCTTCTTGCACTATTGGCAATGTACGAGTGAACTTAGTAACCTTAGACTAGTGGTGAATTTTAAAACCCTTTTTACATAGCATTGGATGTGCCTGAAAGGTCATAGCACTAGTGGCCAGCCAAAGCTCTGCAAGGGAGGGTACAGAAGATTCTCTCTAGGTCTGCCCTCAGCCATCCCGGATGGATCCGGCGAGAGGAGGTGGGGTGGTTACTAGGAGAGAGTGAAATTCTGCAACACACTGGTACATGTGTAATGATTCTGGTGTAGGTCTATAGTGAGGATAAAGTCACTAATGGATACTCAGTATTTTTCTATAAGGAGAGTTTCAAGGTAAACTTGCCTTTTCAGAAAAAAAGACAGGCGGCTGTGCTACAAAGAGGCTTTGGATTCTAGGAAACCTTAGAGAAGCTCATCCCTTCTCAGGATGATATGGACCCGCCCATCCCACCCTGAGGGGCTTCCAGCCAATGTAATATATGTGATCCCTCTTTGTACCTTTGCCTTGGTTAACTTCACCACTCAAAATGATGCACGCTCCTTAATGTAGGCGCTCTGGATTTCTCCTGAGCAGTGTGACTAAGCCCTGCTTGTTCAGCCTGCCCACCACCTGCCAAAATCACCCTGTGAGCTGTAGCTCGTCCCCCGCCTGCTTGTGCTTCCAACCATCTGCTGAACAGTGGGATCTCTCCCTTGATCCTCACCCTCAGTTTGAAGCAGTGAACGCTTACAAGGGTGAGCTGGAGAAAGCAAGTTCACAGTGTGGGTGTATTTTTTTTTTAATCAAGTAAAATAAAATACCCATCATAAATGGGCAGCTAAGCATTCAAGTCCGCTTCTGACTCCAGGCAGCTACTATTACGAACGGCTTCAGGCATGTCCTGGAGCCGGTGCTTTAGAAGATGAGTGCCTATATACAAAGCAGTAGTGCTTTTGCTTTCCTTCTTCCCCCATACCATTGTGTTTTGGAATATGAGCCTTGTTATCTGTGCCGGTATTTTAGATCATACCTGCTCACAGAGCACGCTTAATGGCACCTTTAACAGAGTGGTTGAGGTTGGAAGGCATTTTTGGAGATCTAGTCTGATGCTCTGCTGGGAGCAGGGGCAGCAGGAGCAGGTGGTTTAGAGCCATGTGCATTGCATTTTGGATCTCCACAGATGAAGACTTTGCAGCCTCTCTGGGCAACTTGCTTCAGCATGTGACTACCCCAACAGTTAAGAAAAAGCAAGCAAACCAACCTGTCTGCTTTTTAAACTATCATTTTGATTGTGATGTTTAAATGAGACTTCCTGTGATGCAGTTTTTGCCTCCTGCCCTGCCACTGGGCCCTGCTGAGGAGAGTCTGTCTCTGCTTACCCTCACTAAAGGTTTATGCACTGAGTAAAGATCTCCCTGAAGCCTGCTCTTCCCCAGGCCAAGTAATCCCACCTCTCTCAGCTGCTTCTTGTATGTCAGATGCTCCAAGCCTATAATTGTCTTAATGGCCCATCTTGTTGGTCCCTCTCCAGTATATCCATGTCTCTCTCATACTGGGATGCCCAGCACTGGTGCCAGGACTCCAGATGTGCTTCCCCAGTGCTGAGTGGGGGGCAGTTCAGCCCGTCTTCAATTCCCTCCACTGTCCGTTTGTCTAGCCAATATTTCATCAGTTTGTGAGTGAGGGTGTTTTGGAGGTGTTTGAGCAAACTGACCTGGATTAGAGCACCTGTCTGTGAATTTGAGTAGTGGAGGAGCAGGAAAAACACTGCTGAGGCTTTGGTAAGGTGAGCAGTGAGGGGGAGGATGCTCTGTTTTAGCTCTGGTAGTTGGGCCTTACGGAGAAGTAAATCTGTGTGTGGGGTCTGTGGAAGATAGTTATACCACTGAGTATTTTTTCCCTAATGTTCTGCAAGAACCTAATAAAAATGGAAAATGCGAAATTTTGTTTAAACCTTTTTAATAATCTAGAAAGTATAAATTGAATATCCTGTGGTTTATGACTGCATTAAATACCATTATATAGCATTACCTGTAACATAAAATGCAGCCATAAAGCACACTTTAGGTATCTGAAGGACAATAAAGGTATATAATGTGTAAGAAAGGGAATAGCACCTGTGGACTAATATCATTCTTTGGTAGCCCCTGACCTTTTATTTGCAATGTGTAGAAATACGAAATGTGTTAGTTTCTACTTCTTTCATTAAACTACATAGTTTATGCTGAATTTCCACAATTAACTGTCACCTCCAGAATGTAATTAAATTACTTCGTACTTAACTGGGTTAAGTGAGACATTTGCCCATCCAGGTGCCATTTACCTCCTCTCCTCCCCCCACCTTCTGTCATCTTCTATTTCAAAAGCAAATACTTCTGTCGTGTAATTTTTTGGAAAGATAAAACTGAACACAACTATTCAGATCACTATAATTTTGAACTTTGATTCTGTTTACTAGGTACATAACTTATTTAAACAACACTTTTTATACACTTGGGTTACTAGTTCTGTAGACTATCTATTTAGAACTACTTTAAAATGCTGTTGGTGCATTTTTCACTTGTATAATTGAGATAGTGTGTAAACTTGCTTGTTGGTGGTACAGGTTGCTAAGTTACTCATTTGTTGGACTACACTGAGTAAGAAACCTGCAATTAAGTTTATATAGTCACTGGATATCTAATTTGGCATCTTAAGCAGTGTAAGGGTTTCTGCAGTGTTCACCTCAATACTTAAAGTAGTTCTTTTGTTTCCTTTTGTGTGTGTGTGTGTGTGAAGCAGATGGAAGGCAAATTCTGTTTTGTTTATTAGAGTATAGGCTAAAACTACCATTGCAATTCATTTTGTATTCAGCAAATATACTAGATGGGATGCAAATACAGCTCTTAGAGGCGAAAGACAGCTATCGGTTACCAAGGTGTCTGTGTCTTCTCTGATGCTCTGAAGCATTTAAATGCTTCCTGTTCTTCGTAGACTTAATTCTCCTTTGATTGTAATCTTTAATTTATGTGCAGTGTTTTCACTTACTCCTGCTAAGGTAAAACTGTTATAGCCTGTTACCCTTCCCAATTTCTGTATTTCAATCTGAATATCTCCTTATTTCATATGCAATCAATATTCAGTATTTTCACATGCGTTGAAGTACTATTTTACATAGCTCAGAAAACTGTGTCTTGTTTACTTGCAGTTTATGGTTGTGTTTTATACACCCAAAATTCAATACTTTCATAAAATGAAAAATTTCTCAAGAAACATTCTGCTTGGTTTCCCAGATTTGTGTATAAATCAAACTGTATGTCACCTAAACTTTTGCATCAGTATTGTATTCCCCTGACTAGGTTTCCAGCAAGCTGTTTTTTTCTTAAACACTGCGTAAAGCTTTTAGTTTAGTTAGGTAAGCTTTTGTTGTTTCTGATATTTCCTTTCTTGCTGAAGAACTTTAACAGGAAATTTTCTGAAGGAAGAAAACTATTATTTTCATTGTCTCCTGTACTTATGCGTTCTTGCATCCTGTTGTGTGCTGCATAGCATTACAGTAATGCACCCTGAACATGGCTTTCCTTGTATATATAGAAGTCTGTCTTCAGCCAGATGGATTCATCGTTGATACAGAAAAGGTCAGGCAGTTGCAGCAGGCAATATATTCAAGAGTGTGCATTGAGGAAGTTTTTCCAAGTATATTGTTATTTGTTTCATTACTGGAGCCCTTAAAATAAAAGCAAAATGCAGCCTACTTTCTGTGTGAGCTTGTGGAAAGGCTGAAACCATGTTCCCATAAAATACCTGTAAATTGTTTCTGTCTTTCTCAATGTCTTTATTCTTTGGCCTAGTGTGCTGTTTAAATATCAAGCTGGTATGGTAGTATTCATTTTGGAGCATTTGGATTCCTTGTTATAGACGTGGTCAAATACAAGTCATAGAACAACTGGCTATGTCTTTGGTTTATAAGCCTGTGTTAAATTATACCGGAGAAAAATAACTCAGTGGTCAGATTTGGGATGATGACCTTTTAGCTACGTGCCATGGTTATTTCAGCATGCATGAAGGTTGCCAATGTGTCTTAAGAAACCATGGAAACAACTTTAATCTTAGTACCAGCTTCGCTTCAGTTTGCATTTCTCTTACTTGAATATATATGTTATGGTCATGAAAGACAAGTTCACTTGTACAGACAGGTACAGTTTAAGTGTCCCTTTTCATTACAGAAATAGGATGTATCCTGTGACTCTGCTAATGTAAAAAAAAAAAAATCCCAACGCACAAACCAAACAACAGTTAAAACTAAATAATAAAGACGTTGATATGGCTTGAGTCTAATACATGACCACACTTCAGCATTTTTCATTCAATTTCTGGCACTACCATGCATGGCTGGTAGAATGGACAATAAATATACTCCTTTAAAAAAATAAAAACCCCAAAGTTGTACAGAAATGTGAGATTCTCCTTTCCTTGTGCAATCTGCTCCTCCCAGAAGGAGAGCGCTGCCTGTCCCCGTGGTTCACTCTCTGCTCTGCCGATCTCACCCATCGGAGATGAGCCAAAGGCAGTTTGGGAATTTCCAGCAGCATATTCCATTGTGATTTGATTCTTGATATGTTTCGTAGGCTAACCCAACTCTAAACAGTTTTGAAATCAATGTGATGAAAGGTTTTATTGCTCTTTTGACTACTTTTTGTCTGCTTTTGGAAATTAGCTTAATTTTGTCCAAATGCATTGTTTAATTCTTGTGTTGTTCTTACTCCTCTGTGTCTATGGGATCACTGCACGGTCTCACTGAAACCGAGTGATTAGATTGATTGTATCCATGATGGTAGTTTCCAAAAATACTTTCTTCCTGATTTGATTGATTTAATTGCAAGTGATTAGAGTTAGGATGTCCATTTAACATGTGAAAAGACAGTTTATAGCTCAATCACTTTCTAAACCACATCTTAATTAGGAAGTGACTATTTCTGTTAGCAGTGTTGTTTTTAATTAAAAACAACCTCATGCATTTGTATTTTCTACAGGTACTGCAAATTCTGATATACAAGGTGTGGCAGGGCAAAATGGAAAGAAATGTAATGTCAGTGTTTGTCTTTTTTCTAACAAATTTGGATTCACAGTGCTAATGTGGAATAAAACAAGGTTTTAACATAGAAGGGGAAGTAAGGGTGGGTTTTGTGGTTTTTGGATGTAAGTTGGTTTTTAGTTTGTTTTTTTTTTTTTAAACCTATGAATGCATGATCTTGCTCCTCAGTTCTATCCAACTTCATACTTAAAGTAATACAGCAAATTTTTTAATAAGCATACCTATTTCATGGCGATTTATGTAGGGACAAGCACTTATGCCTGAATATAGTTATATTCAGGTTAAAAGGAAGGTGTTTACAGGCCACAGAAGGGCAGGACCTAATCTTTAGAGAAGTGGTGGTGGCGGGGAGTGAAAATGTGGGCTGTGTTCCAGTGTCCTTCCCCTCCTGTGTCTGTACCCAGCAGCAAAATACATGAGTGGCTGAGCCTGTTAGAAGTGCTCCATCCTTCGTAAGACTTGTTGAGGGGAGGAAGGTAAAAGGGAAGGTATGCTGGAAAGGACTGCAGCAGAGAAGGGTGCCTGGATTGGCCCTTAGAGGGTATTGCCACTGGACGTGTAAACTTGTTACTTGTACAAGAAAAAAGTATTTATGCTCAAATCTAGGCTGTAAAATAATAGCAAATAATTTACTAAAGACTAGTTATACTAGCTAACACCATGAAGTTTTAGATGGAATACATGCAATTACATTTAAATCTATTTCTTTTCAATCCTAGCAAGTTTTTGTAGGGGATCCCTTTTCTGTTTTGACTTCGGATTGTTGATACTTGGTTGAATTGTTGTGGTATCATCTTGTCAAATTTAGGGTGTCCTTATTCAATGAATGTCTTCAATATTAAGGACGTCTTCAACATTACAATATTCTCGATATTTCAGTAGAATATTGCTTCGCTATTAGCTTAAAGTCTTTACTCCTTTAAAAATGAAAAAAATATCTGCCCCATAATTTTTTCCTTAATTTTAAGTTGACTAGCATGTGTTATCTTTCCTGAGGCAAAATAAGTGTACAAAGAAGATAAGAGGCTTTAGTTTTACATCTAGAAAAATCAGGAAACAAAAATCCCTCCCAGTGGGGGAGCAAGGTATAAAGCTGACCTCATCTAATTTACCTTAAGGTAAGATTGAAGGCTTTTTTTTGTTAGGTGGCTCTCTTTCTTTCACAATGTACTCTTTGTACCTTTCCTTGATTTATCTTACATCTTCGTTATCCCGAGGTGAAAATGGCGAATTTATCTTCTACTGAAGACAACTCTTTAAAAAAGAGTCTGAATCGCTAAGGCCAAGCCCAGAAGCAACTGGAGGCAATTAGGAACACTTTCTTTAAAACTCGTACCCAACCTACACATGCTTAACTTGGGAGATCAGAGAGAAATATAGCTAGAGGACAGCGGTACTAATAGCTACCAGATCTAACAAACCATAAAGGTGTGCACCGGAGAACTGTGGCAATATTGACTGTGTGTTCATTAAGGATGTGAGTGCTGGATGATGAAAGCGCTGCTCTGCTGGGAGACGTTTTACTACTTAAAATGGCAGATAAAGTTACTCTCTGCTTTATTCTGTTAGTAAAAAAAAAAAAAAAAGTACAGAACTTGTTGATCTGAAACTATTTCTAGGATGAAGTTTTCAGCGATCTTCTACCGTCCTCTGTGAAGAAGCTTAGTCACCACTTCCAGAGCTTGAAAACTTATCAATAACTTTAAGATTAATAAGTAGTAATGTCACTCATTTCCTTCTTGATGACTAACACTAGCAGCCTCTTATATTTAATGCATCTGTAACAGAATTTGGTATCATTACAACATTGAGAATGAAATCATCTCTCTGTGAGACAAATTTTCTGAAATTTGTTGTTTCTTTTTTATTCTTTTCTGGTTGTTTCCATTTCAGTGCTATTTGCTCTACAACAGAGAACTCATATTTCTTTACTGTTAATCTGCTAATATTTTTTTCTAATTCAGGTTTTTTTACTTAATTCTAGTAATTGTGGTTTAATGTCTGTGTTCTTCCTTTCTGGTACACTTGACAACAAAGTGCATCAAATCAATCATCGACCAAATAATTTACCAACAAATCAGGTGGCTTTGAAGTTTGAGTTAATTGATTTTAATGTTTTCAGTGCTCTTTGTGTCTTTGATCTAAGCTGTTCCGTAGAGTGGGAAAACAGAGCTTAGTCTTGAGATGTTAAAGGGCACTGTGAGAGAGGGGACTCGATAACAGCATTGATACACAATGGAAAATGAATGGCATTAGTGCTCTCTGGAGATCTTTTCTGCTTTATTAGTAACATTTTTATGGCTGACAAGTTTGACATGTAACGGTCTCCTGAGGAAAAAAAATCTTCTCCCTGTTAATTGTACCACTAGCCACCCCTTGTTCTCCTTGGTTTCTCATAAAAGCAGAGAGTACCATTCTGAAGTTAGGTATATATTTTTGTACTTTGAGCTGCCCTGAATGCTGTGAATTTATGCTTCGAGAGCCAGTTTTGTCACTCATATTCTCATTTGCTAACTGCTGGCTAAGTGAATTTGTTAGTTCCCTCGCTATTTAGATGCAAGCTTCATCGAAGCAAAAGTCTGAGCAAGACTGGGCTCAGCAAGATCACTGCCCTTCCGTGGTTGTTTTTTTCTTGCTCACCCTCACCCATGTTGCAAGGTTGAGCCTGCTGGAAGCTCCAGAAGGAAAGTTAGAAAGCATGAGAGTCCATCTACATGTGTTTGAACCTGGTGTGAATTAGGGCTTTACAGCTGTGCCTAGTCCTTGAAACACAATTCTCTTGGTTTAATGAAGTGAACTGAAATTCTTGCTCAGAGGTGTAGAAATGCCAACATTGCTCGTTCACGCACAGCAACCATATCTAAACCAATATTCACATTTATGTGAAATCACTGAAGGCAATACATAGTGGTATATGAAAAATACCAAGTGATATGTCCACTATATAAGAGCAGGCTGCTTAATATTGCTTTCACAAGGTGTCTTGTATTTTTAAAACAGCTGTAGGTCGGTTAAAATATAGCTTAAATGCAGAGAAATTCCCCTTTCTCCTGTTAAAGTATTGTGAATTTTATTCTTTTCAAAAAGTAAATTTTAAAGCATCAGTAGTAATAAAGGAAGCTTCTTATGATAGGTATGTGTGGTAAAATAAATTGCAGATTTTAAAAGAAAAGAACCAACTGTTATATAGTATAGGGCAAGAGGAAGGAAGTTCAGTACAACTAAATGCTGCAATGTGAGTGTGCTGCCAGGTGTTAGGCTGAAGGCCAGTTTACTAGAATCAAGTTGTGGACTCATCACTTGAGTGAGAATTTGGAAATTGTGTATTGGGCAGGGTAGCATCTCTGGTTTCGTGAGATTACAAGGGAGAATTCCTGGTTCATAAGTAAAGGTTTAGTCTGCCTGTGCAAGAGTGAGAGAAATAAAAAACCCAATGATCAAAGATATTAGCTAATAAACAATTTTGGTTTTTTTTCTGTAGGTTGTTTTTTATTTGAAAAAATCTGTTACAGACTCTTTAGTCTCCCCCCTTGCCTGAAAAGAGGTGAAAAATGTGATCAGTTGTGTTTCTGTGGCTAGCCAGCCATTTGAGGACTAGCAGAGTAATGAAAAGGTGTGTGTTAAAGCACCATAACTCTGGGCCAGGAGGAAACCTGACAGCCTATCTCAAGTCAAAGGTAACGTGCAACTGGGTTTTCTTCAGCAGCAGAACATGCGAACAGCCTGGAAAAGAATAAAAAGATTTTTAAAGAGGGTCCTTCTAGTCACATTCTAAGCTAATTGTGGTTTTTTCTTCAGGTTTCCAAATGTAGAAGCCGAAAGACTTTTAAGAATGAACAAATCAGTTCTTACAGTCACTTTCCCCCATGCTTAGAAGACCCCCTCATTTGTCTACCCCAGGTCTTTTTATATCAGTAGTTCGTTTTGTTTGTTCATGCTGCTGATTTTTTTTCTTCCCTTTTTAGTTTTTCATCTAGCCTGTCTGCTTTTCCTATATGTAAAACTGTGCCTTCTACACATGTTCAAACAAACAACATTAGCGGTTTTGGGGGTTGCTTTTTTTAAAAAAAAAACCAAACAACAAAACAAAGCATAAAACACATCAAAACGCAGTGAGAAGCAAAGGCATAGAAGAGCAAGGGCCATGCAGTGGCAGAGGGCAGCGCTGTGCCCGCTGTGTGCTTGAGAGAGCCAGGGAGGTTGGTGAAAAGCAGAATGAAGATGAGGAAAAACCTAACTTGCTTGCTTGCCAGCAGCGTAATTAAGTGCTATTTATCCTTTTTACAATATTTACATTGGCAGTGTTTCATTAGGGATTTATGGCCATCTGTCTTATAGATTTATTGTATATGTTATGGATTTTCTAATTTAAAACTGCTTTGGAACTAGAACAAATCCCTCTGCTGTGTATACCCCAACACTTGACTTTCCTGAGGGAAAGCAAAGTTTCATGAATCTGCTTAGAGCACTTCACAAAATGCTGCCTGGGCTCATGTCACACCGGTGGACAGTAAGCTGAGCCAGCAACATAACACTCCAAGTGTCATTCCAGCGTGTCTATTTTAGTGCTACAGACATGGCAGACAGTCTTCAACTCTTATGTAGTCTGACATTTTTAATGCATATTCTTCTTTGTTTAGCTTGAAAACGTTTTTCCTACTGGCCTGTTTTAATCTTATTTTGAAACTTCTTTTTTTTTGCAAATATGTACCTTTCTTAAATCATGCTGGATGTCCTTGAGCTCTTCTGTAAATTCTTCCTTGATGTGCAAGGAAAGATACAGCACATGGGTACTTCCCCACTGCCTTACCTACTGCTCAGTTGTGTCTGTGGCATGAAGGATGCAGGATGCCACAGGAGAATGGAAATGCTGCTCTGTCTGCAAGTAACCTTTCTGAAAGCGTAGCCTGGGTGAAAGAGGGGGCATTTTGCCTAGTGAGGGTGAATCAGCATTTTGAGGTAGAAGTGGGAGTCTGCTGGCTTGAAACTTGAGTTGATTGTGAAAAGGCACTGAGGGTGTCTCGTACGACAGGAGCTGTGCTTTCTTTCCACTAAGCAGTCGTGACATCTGTCTACAAACCATAGGTTTGGTGTTTGCCTGGGGCTATATCCCCCAACAGAGGAAAACTATAGTAGCAATTAAAGCAATGTGGAAATGCTCTCCTAAAAGGAAGTCCAGCTAAAAAAATTAGTTCACTGAAGTCTCTGAAATAAGGAGAAAAACCTTTGTTGTAGAAATGTCCACAAAATTCAGAGGCGTCTGGGACACCAGGGCCCTGTTCTGGCTGGCTGCTGCCTCAGGATTAGGCACAGGACCCTGGTGTGAGGGACAGCCATCCCCACCCCTCCGTGCCTTCAAGTGTTTGCCTGTTCCTTTGAAAGTAATTTCAGAATTTAGACACTTCTGTTTCTGTGGGGTTTTTTTGCAAGTACTTAACTGGAGGTGAAAATTCTGACTTTTGCCTACCTGTAACAGTAATATCTATTTCTCTGAAGTGATAACATGAAAAACAGTGCAGATCAACAGTGTGGATTAAGAGAAATTAACCATGACAGGGATAACTTGCACTAAAGAGCTGTATTGTGAGACAAAAAAACCTATGCAAATTGAGAAAAACAGCAAATTGGACCCATCTGCCTTGTGAAGTCCTGATTTGTGCTATCTTTGGTGTACTAAAGTGATCCCATTGTGGGAATGTTGTGTCTGTGCTTCCTCTAAAACTTAATTACAGTATTAAATTGCCCCCATGTAAATAAATTTGTAACACTTTTTTCCAGTTCTGCTTGGACTACTATTTATTCAAAAGCATGAGTCAAGTTTTAGCCCCGTTCACCAAAATTTCAAAGTGCTAGTGTCGTTTCTTAACTCCTCCCTTGAATGACCAACATCAACACCACGAATTTTTTTTTTTTTTAATTATTCTTGGCAAAGACTGAGAAAAGACTCTCTGTTCTGTCAATGTCTTGCTTGTAGCTAAATCTTTGCCTCCCACACTGCTGTCACTGCAGCCTGTTTCCCCACGGATCAAAGGCCCTGACATGTGCTGAGCTGTCCTGCTGCTTCTGCAGTATTTTGCAGCAGTGGGTTAGGCAGAAGATCCTTCTCGCACGACCACCTCGGTGTGCCCTGTGCTCCTGCCCTTTGCCTGGTGCTGACCAGGGCACTCACTCTTCATGGTGACGTGGCCAAGAGCGAATCAAAGCAGAACTGCTGCTTTGGGAAGAACACCCTAATTCACTAAATGAAGTCTGCTAGATTAAAATCTCTTGTCTTTTTTGTTGTGTTTTTTAATCCTTTTGAAAAACCCACAGCTAAGACCAAATGCAGTTGGTATTGCTCTGGATACAATCTTCTGCTGTACCCTCTCTCTGTGTTCTGTCCCTGCCTTCTGTACGGAAACTCATTGCCATTCCTCTGCATTGGGGTGGTTCTCCATCTAATACTCGCATTACCTTTACCTGGTTTGGGTGACCATACTAACCTAGAGCCTAACCAAAGGACGGTTGCGCTGGCGTGGTCTGCATGGGCTACCCTTTCACGTGCAGTGCTGCGTAGCCCTCATGCTCAGCAATCTGATTTTTTTTTTGGGCTTTGTATTTTCCTTTCAGCTTGTATCAAGCATATGTTGCTTGTCTGTACACAGGCATCTCAAAGAATTTCTCAGCTGCCTTTCTATCATCCCCGAGTCCAAATTACAACTGTCAATTATACATGAAAGGTAGGTGAGATCAAAGTCTTCCCTTAGTTCTGCTACTTGTGCATCTGCTGTACCAGTAGAACTGCAAAACCAAACTTATCTTTAGAAATACTCATCTTCAGTTTAAACCTGGTACATTTTATCAAAATTATAATCTCAGTGGCTTCATGCTATTGTGTAGTGGATAATGAAGAACGCTTCTGTGCTTGTAAACGCCAGGAGGATTTAAAGCATGTGAAAAGGACATTTTACAAAGAGTAATTTCATGATTCCCTTCAATGTCTGACAAGGATTTTACCACAATTGAAAATATTAATGAGTCAGATCATTTCAGACTAAGATAGTGGGGGGGGGGGGGAAATTTTTTTTTTTAAGGGTTTAGGAAAAAAAAAAGCAACGATCAAGCGTGAAATTCTGACCTCATTTATGTCAATGGGAATGTTACTGCATCTTCCAGTATCTCTTCTTGAATGTATTGTATATATTCACTCCTGACAAAAATTTAAAAACTGTGAAATGGAACACATTAAAGCATTTTTTTCAAAGTAATGGTCCCCCCACACACAGATGTTAAGAATTTTAAAATATACTTATTAAAATATAGTAACTTAAAGTAAATAAGCTCATTATTTGCATTTCAGCTCCAACTTCAATCTGAGGAAACACAAACATCTACATAAAATTAAAGACTCTAGATGCTGAAATGCTCAATGCTCTGCTTTATCAATATATACTTCCTTTAACAAGATGGTACAAAAGTATCTTCTGGCTGCCTAGTCTCTCCGGTGCTGGAGAAACTCTCCTTGCTGAAGTTCTTGTGAGGAAACATGTATAATGTGCCACTTTGCTGACACATTTTAAGGATTTCAAGGTCAGTAGTTTTATTAAGTAGAGTAATGTGAGCTTCTTTGGTCTTCAGCTGAAGCGTCTTTGTACGGGGATTTCTCCCACATAGTGCTTTTGGTTCCCTATGGATTTTGTCATTAAGCATGACAATTTACTTCATGTCAGTGAGCACTCTGATAAAGGGAACTTTTGGTGCTTTAGTCTTCTAGTTGGTTGAGCAGTTGGGGGTAGAGTCAAAAGAGAAGAAAATTGATACAAAATATGTTATTTGTCTGTTAAATTAAAAACTGCTCAGCTGGGTGTGTGTTCTGAAGATTTTGGAAGGTGTATGCGCAACAGTAAATCGACTTTCCTGGTATCTGGTTTAGTGCTGTACTTGGGGCATGTCGTGTATATCTGTCACCAAGTTGCAATTAATTCTGAATCATCATCATCAGTCATTTTGTCTTTTCACAGATATTTCAATATCTTAGCAATTGTAAGCTGTTGGAAGCCTAGCTCTTTTTATTCAGTATGATTCAAAGAGGCTATCCTAGTATCAGCAACATCTTATTTTCTCTTTCCAATAAGCTGATCCAGGTCAAGGTGCCTTAAAAAAAATCGACAACCAATGCCACACATACACGCACACAAGCCCCAGGTTAATTATTTCACTGGGTGAGGTTTAACATGGTACTGGCTATAGAAATGACAGCTTTGTACACATCCTGGTTCACTTCAGAAATGCTTTTAAGCTTGCTGTTTGTGCTAATCTAGAGAAGAAAGAAGCTTTACGTAACATCGTTTCAAAGGAGAGGCATATCTTGTTCTTGTTTCACAGATCTGTAAAGTGTAATCGTACATCTGAAACATTTTCAAGAAGAATGTAATGCATCTCAGCATATGTTTATTAAAAATGTACTTTCCAAATTGAATTCTATACTCTAGTTAGACTAGTTAAGGAAATAAGGTGGTACTCTGGCTTTGATTGAGCCTGTTTAAATTCAGAGCATCTCTTCTCGCTATGCAGAACTTGTTCTCTGTTTACGCCAAGGTGGAGGTGGCCACCATAGCTTGGCCTTCAGCAGTTTGGCCCAATACAGTTGGGAAGAGTGAAATCACAGCTGTGGTTTTTTTATAGCGTCTCCATGTGTTGGTCTTCTGTGCTTGGTGAGAGAAAAGCAAACAAGCACCTGGGAGCAGTGAAATTGGGTTGTTTTGTTGTTTTGGTGGTGTTTTTTTTTTTGTTTTGTTTTGTTTTGTTTTGTTTTTTTCCCCCTAACAGGGGCCTTGGATTCAGCAGGGGGTACTGGTGTGGGGTGCATGGGGGGATGCTCTGAGCAGCAGATATGTGTGGCTGCTCACCCCGGCACCTAAGTCTCTTCCTCTCTGCCCTCTTTCAAAGTGAAATGGCAGCAACAGTGGTTTCCCCTTGCACAAAATCAACCTTTAAGTCTGTAGCCATATTGCAACTCTAATATGAATTGTAAATAGGTTTTGCAGGACTTGTGCCATCACTGGTATGATTGGCCTCGTGCTGGGTACTCGTATTGGTGACTCTTGGTAGGTCTTTAGGTGGCCCTGTCTGCTGATGCTTTTCAAGACTTTGTTATTAGTATGCATTGAGGAAATCTCCAAATCTTTAATGAAAAGCAGCAGATGAGTTGTTAGCTTATCAGGATAGCCATTACCCAAGCTAGCAGGGTACACACTTGAACTTTCAAGGACTGATTCGGGGCTGATTATGTGGACTATAGACTTCATTTTTCACACATAGGGTGAGCACAATGAACACCAGGTGGTTGGTTTTCTTAGATGGCTCTTACTTTCTTTGTTCTTTGTTTTCATTCTATTTCTCAAAAAAAAACCAATCAAGCTTACTTTGCAGCTCAGTGGCTAGGACGGATTTCTGGGATGAAGTTGGGTGAGGTGTTCTGTGTTCCAGTTAAGTGCTCTAATTTTTTTCAGATTTTACTTATTTGGAGGTAAGAGAAAATGGGCTTTTTCTCTTCCTTTACCTCTTTGAGCCAGAAATGGTCTTCTCATCTAAACTGGTTCATACATTCCTTCAGGGGATCCAATTTTTATGAAAAAAAAACTTTCAGAGAATCCCTGACTTCTTGTGGTCCCCAGAGACCCGTATCTACTGGATTTTAGTTTCTTTGCCTTTCATACATTGGCACAAAAAGACTCTACTAAGAAGCAGAAGCGAGCTCCCCATTCATCTTTCTCCTACTCTCTGATTTGTAAATGACAAAGCTTGGTTATATACTTACCTGTGGTAATTGATTAAAATACTATAGTTTTTTGGACTTCCAACTGTGAATCCCTTCTTGTTGATTATTAGAAAATTATAAATGCTAATGATAATTGTTAGACATTTTTTTTGTTGTTTTGGACATCTTTCTGGTTTGAGACTCAGTTTTTAAAACTTAATAGTTATCCAGTATTTTTATATTCCAGTATTTTCATATTCCAATATGGCTAGGAGAAACATTAAAAACAAACAAAAAACCAAACCCCTGTCAATTCTAGGAAACATAACTGTAGAATCACCCATAGTTCATTGGCAGGGCTTAGTGCGAACCGCTCCTTAGACTGTGTTCTTTTAACAAGAGTTTTTAGTACCATCTTGTGAATTTAAGTATACTGTTGCTACTGTGTTTTATGTATTTTTTTTAAAGAATGGGAAAAACTGAAAAGCAAAGCCCACTAGAGGATATGTTTAGTGCATGTACATGGGGAGTGGAGGAAGAGGAAGGTCGGAGGAGCTCTAATGATCCTTTGCTGACAGATTAGTGTCTGGTGGTATAATAACTGCTAGGAAAACAGAGTTGTTTCAGGTGGCTTCCACTTATTCCAGTCCCCCAGACGGCCTTATGGTTGACTGCATGTTTTGGAGCAGCTTGTTTCTTTATATTTCACTGCATATATTTTCTGTAATGTGGGTTATATGTCTGAGCCTCAGTTCATCAGTTTTCAGGAAGGTTTCTATAGTGTACAGCAGGTTTTGGAATAGACCCTGTGTCAGTGCTTGATTGGTAACTGCTCTAATACCAGACCAGCAATGAAACTCTGCAATGTTTCTTTGCCTAAGTGGAAAATGATTGAATTGTGAATTGTAAAGCAAAAATAATTTTTTTATTGTTGTGTTCAGCATTGCTCACCTGGTACTACCTCTCAGCACATGATGGCAAACTAATCTTAAATTTAGCATCGTGGAAGTCCTCCTTGGTTTTCAAATCGATTGCAGTAATAAAATAACTGGGACAGTTTTTTGGATTTTCTTGCACTTGCAAAGAAACAATGCTTTCTGAGCAATGAAAATCTTGAGTCTCACAGATAACACGCACTTCAAATATTTACAGTTTAAGGGTGGGAATTCTTTCAGGGTGACATTTACAACACTGGCACAAACTGCGGCACATTTTAAATTAACTTATTTTTCTTTTTCACAAGTTTACAATGCATGCAAAGTACTGATACGGTTCAGAGAGCTGCTCATACAGTGCTGCAAAAGCAGCTTGAGCATTAAGTTTGTCCCAGCATACGAGATGGGGCTGGTGTGGAAGCTTTACCCTCTGCTCCCACACCCCTGGATTGGAGATGAAAATGAGAATTACAGAGCAAGAACAGCCTCCCCCCACCCTTCCCCGTGTGTGGAGAACAGGGTCTGACTCTTAGCCGCTTCTGTGCCTTTCAGACTTGCCTGTCCATTCACACTGTGCCTCCTTGTTATCGTATTGTTTGCTTTGAACGCGAGGAGCTGGGGGGTGACGCTGGTCCTGGCTCCTCCTGGGTGCCGGTGTGTATCAGGCAGTTAAGGCTGATGCTAAAAAGCCGCTGCCTGCCCGAATGCTGGGGCAACTGGGAGTCTGTGTAACTAACTGAACCATATTGATTAATGCCTCCTGTTCTGCACAGACAAAGCAATAAGATCCGGAAAACATTAACACGGAAAAACCTCCATCAACCCAGGTTTATAAATTTAGAAACAAGGCAAGTCATTAAAGCATGTGTTTTACTAATAAATCATGTTTGAAACAGTGTGCTCTGCAAATGAGCAACTTAACCAGGAGATGAGCAAACCTGACTTGGTTTCTGTAAAAAGATTCACACGGTTTTAAATGGTAGGCTTGAAATTGATAGGGATGATGGGGGGAAATAAAGAAACGGGAAAAAAAATGCTGTAGTAGTGGTGCAAAATAACAATTACAGCAATATGAGGGGAGAGTTTACTCCTGAATGTCATTACTTCATCCAACTAGATGCTCCTCCTTTTTTTCCACTTCTGGTATCTTACATGTAATAATTGCTTTAGTGATTGAATAAGAAATTTAACAATAGCTTATAAAAGTTATAGCTAAGTCTCTATTTGTTCTTCTTTTTCATTACTTTCCCCAAAAGCTCTAACTCCTATACAAGTAGGGCCAATTTCTATTGATAGTGTTTCTGTTGCCTCAAAATCTACAGTGTTTTGTTCCACCATCCTGCTGTGTGTCCTTCCAGTGCCTGGCTGATATGAGCATGAACAAAACGTTCCCATTCCCCTCTCTCATGCTGTTTCTGTATATGGACCTGGTGCTCTCTTTCTCGCTTTCTCTCCAATAACATTAGCACTAGCATATTGATCAACCCTCCAACTAGAAGACAGGTGAATTTTTTTCTTCTGTCCTTTGGTTTACCAGTAGAGTAGGGCAGAGAAATGCCAAGATGTATACAGCTGCCTGATGTTGCCTCTGTCCTTTAAGGGCCTCCACCTGTGTGCTTGTCAGTTACATCATCTTTCTTCTTTGCATGTTGTCTGTGCTACTCATGGCACCTCTCTTCCTTCCAAACCTTTGTGTGCCCAGCAGATAGTTTTCCCAGACTTAATGAGAGGAGACAAATGTAATCGATGTACTTGAGAAACCTTGGTGTCTTTTTACTCTGGTGTAGTAAATGAAGGCAAGGACAGTAGTTTGTGTTGTTCCTCTGAGCAGATGTATATCATCCTGTAATTATATTCCAATGAATGTTATCCTTGTGTTAGCAAATGAGATCTATATCTGAAACACTGAGGCAAGCAATTTTAGAGTGTACTTGGGTACAAACTACTGCTTTAGATGGATTCACAACAAGATTGTTCCCATTTATGTATGTGTAACTGGTCAGCAAACACAACTGAAACGTGCCAACACTCACACGAAATGCTCTAGGAATTTATCCCTTGTAATAGTGTTACCTTTTAACTAGCTTTCTAAACTATTCTCTCAGGTTGAAATGTGGTCTGTACAAAATCTGGAAGGCTTAAAAGAATTGCAGAGAATGTAGAACAACAGCTAAACTAGTCTGATTCACGTCAGGTATAACCTGCTGGTGTGGATTTGTCTGCTGTCTTAAGCAAGCACTCAGGGGAGGAATGGTACCCAAAATACAGTTTTCTAATATGATTTTATTTTTAGTCAAGGAAGAGACAGATTAAATACCTGAAAGTATTATATTTCGGCTACTACTCCAACTCTTCATATTTGACATACTTCACAATTATGAAATCGCATCAGAGCTCACCAAAGTATCCTTTATTGTATTTCTCGTGTTCTTAAGTAAAATCCTTTGCCAACAGTAGAAAATATTCTGTATTATAATGGTTTGGAAAGAGTGATCTTTCACAGTAGTTCAGGATAGATAATCAGTCAATTAAAATCAGTGTTGCTACATGGATTTGTGCTATCTGCAAACCTGAGC
Source organism: Pterocles gutturalis (assembly GCF_000699245.1). Lineage (NCBI taxonomy): Eukaryota > Metazoa > Chordata > Aves > Pterocliformes > Pteroclidae > Pterocles > Pterocles gutturalis. Next base: position 961 of record NW_010138018.1, on the reverse strand, counting down.
TGCTGCTCCCCTTTGAAGGAAAGGGGTTCGAAGTGGGGGGAACACATGACAACCCAACACCTAGCGGTGTGTCATCTTACTCGATCACACCTCGTTCGGGGAATCGATGCCTGTCACCTGACATCTTTGGTCTCTGGAAATAGTTTGATGTCATCAAATCAGTGCACCTAACAAGAAGAAATCTTCCCAGAACATTTTAACTTTCAATGTTACCTGCAATTATTTCGAATCACATCTTCTCTGCAATTAAACAGACAACTTCCATTAATTACACAGCAAGTTCTTTGCTGCTCGTATTTGTGACAGTTGGCACCACATAATCAGAAAGAATAGGGTTGGTTGAATATCAAAAGTGGGCTGAGACAACCTGCTCTTTAAAATGTGTCTGTCATTTGGCACACCCATTTCCTCTTACGGTGATTTCTGTTGCTTGGCAGTTTTGGGTAGTGACATATTTACTGGGTAGCCACTAAAATGACTTGTGACTAAAGTAGACATGATTTGGTAGGGTGACGGTTCCTGAAGTTATATAAAAATAATTAATATTCTAAAATATCAGCTACAGTGGAAAACTAAACTGGCAAATATCGAAGTAATTTACAGCTACGTATAGCTGAATACACGTGCAAACATATACACTCGTGCAACCTTGTACATATGTATTGGCAGAAGTCAAGGTTTGTTTATGAAGAATTCCTATTTGTTGGCTAAAATATTTAATAAACATTCTGTTGCCAGTCTGGAAAAAAAACCCACAAGTTGGCAAATCCCCTATTACTGATGTCAAATCTTTCTCCTCCACTCTAGTTCTACAAATATTTCCTTTTATTTATTACAAATTTTATTTATTACAAATTTTCCTTTTATTGATTACAAATATTTCCTTTTATGAACTACAAGATCCTTCTTTGCCATTTGTATTACATTGTTTGTGTCATCGAGATCAGCTGCTTAGAGCTGA
>NW_010138017.1:64819-74241 GCF_000699245.1 Pterocles gutturalis | reverse complement strand
CATTAACTGCTTCCTCCTGGATTGTGGGAAGGTTATTCTGCTCTTTATCCCTGCCTGCCAGCTCAGGGAGTTGAATATCCTGAGGATAACTAGTCTGACTATTGAAGGCTGAGGCAAAGAAGGCATTAAGCACCTCAGCCTTTTCCTGGTCCTTGGTGATAATGTTCCCCCTTGCATCCAACAAGGGATGGAGATTCTCCAAAGCTCTCCTTTTGTTGTTAATGTATTTGTAAAAACATTTTTTACTATCTTTTACCCCTGCAGCAGGTTGAGTTCCAGTTGGGCTTTTGCCTTCCTAATCTTAACTCTGCATGACCTGGCAAGATCCCTGTACTCTTTTTGGGTTGCCTGACCCTTCTTCCAGAGATTGTAGACTCTCCTTTTTTCCCTGGTGCTCCAGCCCTCTGACCATCTTCATGGACCTCCTCTGGTCTTGCTCCAACAGGTCCATGTCTTTCCTGTGCTGAGGCCTGCAGAGCTGGACACAGTACTCCAGGTGGGGTATCACAGGAGTGGAGGGGGAAAATCACCTCCCTTGACATGTTGGTAATTTCATTATTTTTTTGATGCAGCCCAGGACACAGTTGGCTTTCTGGGCTGCAAGCACACGTTGCTAAGTCATGAACCCAGGACAGCTACTCACCAACCAACACCCTCAAGTCCTTCTCCATGGGGCTCCTCTCAATCCATTCTCCTCCCTGCCTGTATTTCTGCTTGGGATTCTCCCGACCCACATATAGGACCTTGCTTGCACTTGGCCTCATTGAACTTCATGAGGTTTGCATGGGCCGTCAAGGACTGTTCCTCACAGTCTTTTGCTCATTGCCCACCCAACCCCCTGCTAACACCGCCTTACTTCCCCTTGCCACAGTGATGGAGTTGAGTGGAATAGTTATTTCTCACCTTTTTTTTTATTCTGTAATGACCTATTACATCCACCCTCACAGGGGCAGTACCTCAGAGATGGGGCTTAACTGCTTCTCTGTCTCTGACCTTACACACAGACAACACCTACAAGCTTCTCTCATTTCCTAGTTTGCTTGTGGGTGAGACAGCCCAGCTCCCACAGTTCTCCCCAACTGCCACTTGACAATAAAACAGCTTCTCCCCAGTGGTGCTACGTTTCATACCTGCAGCACATAATAAGCCCTGCCTGCCTTGGGGCTTCTAGTAAAACTTCAGCAGACTTTGTACTGCTTAAAAACATATTTTTCAACTTGCCTACTCATGAAAAGCATCACTGAAAGTGCATGTTGTGAATAATGATAAGGCAGCAGGCTTCATCTGTTCTCTCCAAAACTTGATTCTCAGCAAAGCCCACACATGGCAGGAGGGTGGACATGCAGCACAGTTAAATTATCAGTCCTTAGCGTAGGCTTCTTTGCCTGGAAGTACCTTTTCAGGTTGTGGGGGCATTAACCAGGAAATATGGCCAAACTGAAGTGTACTGACTCTGAGAAGGTTGCGGTTGAAATGCTTCCATGGAAATGGCCCATCCTCCTCAGGGTGCAGGATTTAGTCTTTGCAGCCCGTAGCTGGAAACTGTAGCATCAAACCTACAGGCAGTGTGAAAAAGCAGTGGGGCATCTGTGGAAAAGAAGATGCTCTATGTTGGATGGGATTCAACAGTAGAGCAATTTATTGGCAGGTCCTGATCATAGGCAAAGGTGAGTGGGAGGGAGCAAAGTGTAATTTGTATCTATACTTCCCACATTAGAAATGGGCTGGAGTGGCCCAGGGTGTAGGACTCTGTCTGTCTGTCTGTCTGGATAAAAAGGGGAGTTAAGATGTAAGAGATGTAAAGTTTGTCCTTATATCATCATTGTCATGGGAAACTACTATGCCTGCTTAAGTGTCTGTAGTATTATTAAAAATCTGCTTTTGCTCACTTCTTCTGTAGTATTTTGTGTCAAAAGCTGGCATTTTGACACTTTTTTTTTTTTCATGTTGGGAAAGTAAATACTTTTTCTCCTATTCAGTGTCATTCCTGCGGTCATGATCGAGCCATGTTTTCAAAATGTGGTTCTTTGTAGTCACCCATCAATCCACAGAAGACCCATTTGTTCTCACTGCCCTAGCTATCCATGTGATGCTGTTTTCCTCTTCCCACGCTGGTCCTGTGGCATGAACGCCTATAACCAGCACCTGTGAAGTCACCAGGGTCACTCATGAGAGCAATGGATGCAAGACTGGACTTTAAATGTTGCAAAGTACCATGACTACAAGAGTGGGGTAGAGCGGGAGAAGGAATGACCAAACTCTGTACCTTAGGGAAGACTGAGAGACTAACCAGTATTGCTTCAAGTGAGAGGGATATTGAGCCTGCTCAGTCACATCTGTATCCCCTAGCAAATGTATTTTGTTTTGTAAATGGCTCCCTGCTGTCCCAGAAGACTATCGCTATCTCTTCCTATCTTGTACAATGGATTTCTAAGTAATCAATCTTTGTGCAGGAAAGTTATGGTTCAGTAAGCCCAGCTTGCTAACGAGTCAGTGGTTTAATCTTAATTCTCACTGCTGCTGCTTTGGATAACACTGAGCTATAAAGTTTGACATAGCAGAAACTTCTCTATAAACTCTCATTTGCTTGCCAAAAAGCCAGCCCATTACCGTTAATTCCCCTCTTATCATTAGTGTTATTAAACTGACGATTGATGTGTAAAAACTGCCATTTGCATGAAGTTCCCAAAACTGCAGTAAAAGAGACTTTTGTTCTGACTTGGTAAGGAGAGGGGGGGAAAAAGCAAAATAATGCTAGTTCTAACAGCAGAGATGTTAATACAAAGACATGTTCTGAACAATAAGATCATTTATCCATGTATGACATAAATACATCGGAATTTAAATAATGAGAGATGTTGTGAAATGCAGCAAAATGCACACCACTGGCATTGTGAAGTTTCCTTTCTCTAAAGCCCTATTCGCAGGGAAAAGCAGCTTTACTTTTGCTTCGAAAATCCATTATCATAAGCCTTTTTTTAAAAAACACTTGTCTTAGTGCAATATTAAAGCAATTTTATAGCCTAAGAGCAGCTCTTTCGCAAGGTAAAGTACAATCCCATGTGTGTATGTAATTGCAGTTTATACTTCTCACAATCCTAATTTCCCCAAAATTAAGAAAATCATTCACCTTTTTAGGCTTTCCTTTTCCTAATTATTTTTTGTTCTCCCTGTTTTTCTTCCCCAAAAGATCCTTTTTTTAAAAAATCACTTCTTACAAGAAAAAAAAAATAGGCACAGAATACTTTCTGGATTCATTGCAAAACACCGCTTGAAGGAAGCATTTTAAGAGTTTAGGTTAAAAAGTTTCTGCCTCTTTCAGACTGCATGGGTGACATTGCTATTTTGGGAGGCAGTGCCATCTGCTTGTTCAACCAAAAAATGGGGAAGATGTTCCTACTTCTAGCATAGACTTTTGGGTTGATTCCACATCAAATTCCCAACCAATCTTTGCTTGTGCTTGCCCCCTCTGTAAGATGGGGAGAGCAAGGCCACTCACCTCTTCCACCTTCACAGCACCCAGGGGAAAGTTCTTCAGCTCATGGTCCACAATGAGTAAGACATGTTTGTTCACAGCAGGCACAGTCTGTCATGATGTATGAGGTCCATAATTCTTCCCCATGGGTGTTCATGTCACAAGAGCTATAAGGAGGAGAAAAAAAAACATGAATGTAGTGCCCAACAGCTGACATGCTGCGGGTGGCTGCTACCTGCAGGTGAAGAAGGGGATGTCTGGGGGAGGCTTGGTTGGGTTTCATTGGAGGAGTTGGGGTTCCCAACATGCTTTTGAGTAAGAAAGAGAGAAGACAAGTTTTCTAGGGTTTTACTTGCTTTCGGGGGGAAGAAAAAAAAAAAAAAGCAGGAGGACAAGGTTTCCTGGAACACAGATCAACCATCTACCAGCTAGCGCAGGTAGGAGGGGTGCAGGAGCTAGAGAGGACAGTAAGACTAGGTGGGGAAGAATGGCAGGACTTATAGGGAATGCAGATGGGTTAAGGAAAGAGGTTGACATGAGTAAGAACAAGGTGGAGTCTATGTAGTATGTACTGTGAGTCCGTGGAAATAGCAGAGAGGAACATGGAAATGTAAGAAGAGGTTACTCTAGTCCTCCATAGGTGGTGAAGACATTTCTCTGAGATAAGAGAGATTTAAGTCTATGTTATAGTGCTGGAATATTTGCAAATACGTATGTATTGTCATTACAATATCTTCCTGACTGGCAAAACGTTTCATCCAATCTCTGTTGACAGAAGAGATTGCCTACTGATAATTGCTTTGCTTAAGTGTCTGATAATAAGCCAGAAATGAGAGCATTCTCTGTTAGGTCATCTTTAATTATGCATGTACCACCTGTCAGGTTTAAATCTGGAGAAGAATGGTTTTCTCATTGGATTTAGAGGAGGGAAAGGAAGAGAGCCTTCAACAAGAGGACTAGGCTGTTGCAACCACTGTGCCCATGGGGGAGTTTCACAAGCAGCCTCCTCATCTTCCCAAGTCATGGATACCGCTGTTGGCACATGCGGAAATATTTGAAATGTTGCCTAAGCTAGCTGCCGTAGTGATGGTTTTCACAGGAAGAGGATTTCAGACCATCTGTAGCGTTTTCTAGTTTTCCTTTTGCCCCATTTCAAAGGGAGAGGGAGCACCAAGGTGGGGGAGGACACGTGGCAAGTCGTGGCTCCTTTGGCAGTGCTGTGAGGAAAGCCCCCCAAAAGCCTTGCAAGGGGGTTAGTCACTTACCACTGGTGAAAGCAATGAAACTAGTCAGGCCGATGAAGACATGCCAATCTAATAGGAAATGAAGGGCTCAAAAGACTGAAAAGCAATGGGTGCTTAGTGGAAAACTTCAACAGGGATAGATGGTAAAGGCCTCTGAGGATATTAAATTAATGGGATTGCCATGATCAGGCCTACTTATGATATTAAAAATTACCTTGGAGAGGAAATTTGTACAGGGTGGGGAGGCAGTAATTGTTTGGGAATAGTTGAAGGGATTTTCAGTGCGTGGGAGAATACTAGCTGTTTCTTTGGTATATATGGTAATGTATTTTAGGAATCTCACAGGTTTTCCGGTCTCCTTTACTCTGAGGCCAGTCTGGAGAGCAAGGAAGGGATAGTTGTTTGTCCTCTGAAATGCACCATTTGTACCAGCAAATGGTCTTTGTTAAACTTCTCACCTGCTTTTGGCAGAAGAGAACTACACCTGGGCTGTCACATGTTGGTCCTGCTGCTTCTTACCTGTGTATCTGAGTGGCCCGCGCTCCCCCTTCTCTAGGATTTTGGTTTTCCAGCTTCTGTCATCACTGCCTCAGCCTCCTTGGAGGAATTCCTCAGTTACACTGGTTAGCTGACGCTGATCTTTTTTTTCTGATAATACCTTCAGCCAGTGCTATTTCTGAAAATCTGGGATTTGGAACAGTAGGTCAATTTGTAAAACAATGAGAATGAGCACAAAGGGACAGATGGTTCTGGATGTGAGAGCATGTTTCTGTTCATCTCCCATTTGGCTTTTGCTGATGCTTTATCGTTGCACAAGAATTTGAGGCTTTTGCTTTTCTTTGGTTAAGCAGTAGTTGCTCCCTTGCTGCAAAGATTGGCCTCTGGCACTTGTCACGTCCCCCACCTCTGCTCCCATGGGGCTCCAGGGCAGGCTCCCTCTGCAGAAGCTGGCACTGTGTTTGTACCCCAGGACATGGAAAGGGTTTGGGAGATGAGTAGATCTCCTGCTCAGAAATCTGGCTGTGTTTTTCCTGACCTTTTCTCCCAGTGACTGCTGGATGAAGCTTGCCTGATTATTCCTTTGCTCAGGATAAGGCTGCCAGACTCACCATTCTTTATTATTCCTGTGTAAATCCTGACAACTTCTCCATCCTCCGTTGTGCTGTGGGATTTTGCTCAGTTCTTAGGCAGAAGCTGATTGATTCAGACTTGCTTGCTTCTCTCTCTCTGGACAGTGGTTCCAGTAGCGTCACCTGGACGTAGCTGAACTTTGCAGAGCTGAAATGGAAAGGTGTGGGGGTGTGCCACAACCTTTTTTGCTCGCTTGTGATTCATTCAGCCTTTCTTTCCACCCTCTTATTGCATGCTAAAGGGCTCTCCAGTCTAGCAGTGGTCACTGGAAGACACCTCTTTCGTACATGCTGCTTCGTTAAATACCGAGTGTATGCATCTCATTATCCTTGTGCTACTGCTGAGTTGTGCAGCACCACTGGGCACTGTAGATGTCCCGATCACCAGTTTGAGGGACAACCATACTTAAGTGAATGCAGTACACTGCTTTTGTCTCTGAAAAACTGGGCAACTAGATGAGATTTAAGGATACCTTCAAGGATTAAAGAAATACTTCCTTGAAACCAGACTTGAAATAATGAAGCAAAATTGTCAAAACAAAGAAAAAAAAAAAAAGGAAACAACAGCATGCCTAGCAAGGATTTTTCTGACCTCTTCTGGCTTGTGAGATGTGGCTTACATAGTCCCCAGGTCTGTCCAGTCCTGGGCGCTCCTTCTTGCCCTGTGTTTTACAGGTGATTACTTAAACTATCCAGAGCAGTTTTTCTGGAAAGCCTTCCTGCTCTCGAACCCAGGGTGGCATCAACTCCATTGTCTGCTCTCACGACTACCTGCCCCTTTTCTCTCCTGGACTCTTCACTGGAGCTTGCCCACTGCCTTGGTCACAGGAGGGGGCTTCAACTATCTTCTCCATTTCTCACAGGGACACTTGTTTAACATCTCTCTTGTAACCTTTGGTGTGTTGGTGGTTTTAGGCTTCACGCTTTTTCTCTCTCATTTCACTCTTTTAAAAACACTACAGTAAAACTTCTCACATCAGATTCGGTGTCTGTTATGGCAGAGACTTCATACAGGATTCATACTTTTCCTTCCATAGCAGTGCAACAGTGCTTGATAGTGAAGCTGGTAAAATTCAGAGCGATGGGTTTACATTGAGATGTCTGACTGTATACACTGCTAGTTTTAGGAGGAAGGAGAACCCTTCTTGAAATAATTAGTTTTGCCATATTTATAGACATGACCTCTCGCTGAAGCATGTTTTTCCTGACTCCAAGTCAGCTGCTGACAGCCAGTATTACAACAGTTCGGTCCGAGTCTCATGGCCCGTGTGTGCTTATGTATACATGGCACAGACAGGACGAGGCCACGGAGAGATAATGAAGGCAGCGATGCTAAACCCTGTTAGAGGTGCCCGGTAGTGAAGCATTTGAACAACGAACATGGGCCAAATTCCAGCTCCTGCCTAGGCAGTAACAATCAGGAAAATCACCTTGTCTTTAACCAATTTTACCAATCTGGACAAGTAGCCGAGAAGTCAAGGTAATCACCTCTCCCTTACCTACAGCCCTGGCAGTGGCAGCACAAGCTCCTAAATCAGGTGGTTTGCCTGTCCCTCCATGGCCCACTGGTAAGTGGGGATACCGCTGTACCTCCCTACGTGCCCGTTTGAGGCGAAGAGGCAAAGCGGTGTATGGATCCCATGAGTACTGCAGTCAGGCTTTGCAGTCTTTCCGCTGCAGGTCGGTTGGCAACACAGTACTGTAGATCAATGGTAAATACATGCAACATTCTCAAAAAGTTCAAGTGGACAATCAGAGAAGCAAGGCAAGTGGTTGCTTTTACACTTTGGTTGCAGAGCATTTGTGGAGGGATTTCAAGGAAGCCTCTTGATAGCTGGAAGCTGCTCCTGCAGGCATTCGATGAACGAGCTGCATCATTGTCTTCTGCACCTGGTGCCTCCTTTCTAGGTTGCTTAATAAATATGTGAGCATGGCCATTATCAGCCAGGCTTTGTTTCTTTCCCTGTGCTAGTGTGCTGGTGTTTTAGGTCGCATTGAGTGAGGAGGGGAAGTGGTGATAGAAGCCTTTTTTCCCTTCCCTTAAATAGGATTGATCACCACAGCTGAACAGCATTCCACAAAAAAGACCAGAAAAGGCCAGAGCCTCCTCTGAGATGCTTGCAGAAGGATGTTCATCCTGATAGTAACTTGTTTTTGCCATTTTCAGTGCAGACATTCCTATTGCAAATCCTGTGTTAGCTCACTGCAGTTAATGTGCACACACATATATAAAGGCATCTCTTTGATTTCCCTCCGGACTGCTTCCCCCCACCTCCCACCAGGCCCAAGGGCTGCACAGGATGCCCATGCTGCTGGCAGCTCCATCTCGAGGGGCTTCCTCTAACAGCACCCGCTTGGTGCCCTTTGGTGCCCCTTCAGCCATGGTGGGGTCTGCTCTGCTGTGCAGGAGCACCGGCAAGCTTTCTGCACACCACAAGCTGTAATTCCCTGTGGGCCACTGCGATGAATATTGCAGAAAGCTCACTGAGCAGGGGAAAGCACTGTGCTTTTATGTGCAAGGGCTTGCCAGTTTGAATCACGTCTGTTGCGTTATGGAGGTGAATATTGCTCTGGTTGCAGTGGGTTAGTGGAGTACAAGCAAGTCGCATTTACAAGGGGTCCCGGGCTTCAGTCTCATCTCAGCTGTCACCAAGAGAAGGAATCTACTCTGACAACTTCTGCAAATGCTGGTTTCACTTTTGTTTTTTGTTCCCCAGCCGTGCCCTTTGTTTCTGAAACACTGTTTACATACCACAGATTTTTTTTTTTTTTGGTGCAAATCGATTAGCTTTCATTTCTTTCTACCTGATTTTTATCCCATTGCTTCACCAGCATCCTGTTGTTAATTCACATGATGTATGATAATGCAATGTGATATCCCTCCCTAGTTAGCAAAATGTTAGAATAGCTGTTGGCAGCTTCTGGAAGAGTAATTAGCAAGTAAGAATTACTCAGAGATGTGCACACTAGCCTAAGTAGGTATTTTCCAGCTGTTTGCAAGTTCAAAAACTAGTGGGGACTTTTCAGGCTCTAACACGAGATTAATTACTTGCTATCAGAAATGAATATTTACAAAAATGTGTAGTGTGCAATCGGGGCCACTGTGTTTTGTTCCTTAATTTGGAAATCAACTGTCACAAAGAACAAAATTTTTACAGTATTTAGTAGTCATTTTCCTGAGGAGGCAAGCCTTTGCATTACAAGGGGATGTCAGGCTCAAACTCAAAATAAGAAGCCGCCTAAGAAAGCTCTTAGGGCTTTGTGTACATCAGTCCTCATGCGGCTGGGTGTAGCACTGCCTTGCATGGGGATGGTGCGATGCAAACGCCTTTGTGCTAGCTGCCTGAGCCAGGATCCCTGGCTCTATATGCATCCTGGCATAGCCCAGGAGATCAGTTTCCTTTCTCTCTTTCTGATGTGCAGGAGTTTCTGTCCATGATGCTTTCTTTAGAAAGCCATTTGCACTGCTCGGCCTCTGTTTTGTGTGAAGAAGCCTATGTAAATCAAATATAGCCTCACAGCTGTGCTAAAAGCCTCATTTTTGTCCACAAGCAGCTATTGTCAGCCAGCTTT
>NW_010138017.1:58766-64805 GCF_000699245.1 Pterocles gutturalis | reverse complement strand
TATTCTGTTGCTCCTCCAAGATCAGCCTGAGGGTGGCTGGATTTTTATTTGCTCCCTGCTGTAAGGTAGTCGGTCTCCGCCAGTGCAATGGAGAGAGGGGGCAGGCACAGGGGGAAGCATACCGCTGGTGCATTCAGACTGCTTGACAGTTCCGTTTTAAGCTCAAGCTCTTCTTGCCACCTCCGTAGCCTCTTCTGCTCTCTGCCTTTCGCTTGACATCTCTTGTGCCTAATTCTCTAATCAGCTGCATTATCATCTCTTGGCACTGTGTCCTCACCTACTCTCCAGCCTCTCACCAGCAATTACCTCTCCCCTCTCATCTCTTCACCGCTCTGACACTTCTCCCTGTTTGCTTCTCTGAGTGCCTGTGACTTTCCCTCCCCTTGCTGCCAATTGAAAAAGCATCATCCCACCTCCCAGTGGGGAAAAGAACAATTTCTGGCACCATTTGTCTTGGTGTCGCCCCCATTCCCACCGCTCTTTCAAGCTCCTTGGCAGTCATTCCCCTCTCTGTTCTGGGCAGTGCAACCTCTCTCTGCTGCCTGCCCCCTCTTTTCTGCTCCCTCTCAGCATCCTTACATACTTGCTGTAGTAGGCAATGGCTTTATCTCCAGGTTATTCAGTTTCCTTTTGCGCACTGGAAACATGGGAAAATAACCACTCTTTCACACGCTTCATTTCCCTGTTCTCACCTCTGCCCCTCTACCCCCCTGGAGGCAGCGGGGGCAGGACTGGGCTTTTGCCCCCTTAATACAGACCATTCTCCCTTGAAACTTCTCCAGTCGTCCCTCCTCTGCCTTTCCTTCTGTGTAACTCCTGATCCATAAGCCCCCAGACTCTTCAGCTTCCTCTCTCTCTGAGGTAAGCCTGGTCCTTTCTTTTCTTTTATCTTGGACCCTTCCACTCATCCATAAGAACGTGATTTTTAGCATCCTTTTGGATGTTGCTCCTGGCTCTTCTCCATCTCTTCAACTTCCCACAGTTGTCTCTGGATTAGTCCCATTTCAGAGCTTTTTTTCAGACATCTCTTTCCTCCTTTATTACTAGTACAAACATTGGCACAAACATCCTTTTCAGGATTTTAATGTCTCCTTTTGCTTACACTCCTTTTGGAAAAGTTCTTGCCACATGCAGCGGGGAAGAATACGTGTGTGCGTATGTACTTCAGATGAGAAATGCATGGAATAATGGCTACAAATAGTAGTGAACCACCTAATTTTTACAAAGTTAAAGGAGCATTTCCTGCTTGAGATACATCTGGGTAGCTCAACTGATAGGACTGGCTCAAGTATCGTTTTAATAGAGATCATGTCATTTTTTAACGTTTGGAAGCTCATGCCAGGCAACATGGGATATTCCAGAAAAAATACAATTACAACAATATATATTTTTTTAAGAAACATGAATTAAACATTGTGCATATGTGTGCATGCATATATATATATATATACACATCTACATGAATACACAGACATACCTGTCTGGTTTTAAGACACTATATTGGAGCATAGTATGCTGTGATGGAAAAGCATCATATAATTCATAACAAAGTAGTGACTGTCCTTTCTGACTGTTGTTTCATGAAGCAACAAGTAGTTTTTAAAGCATTTTAACTTTCCTTTGGGCATATAGCCAAACTGTGTCTTACTAGGACTTAAATACTTGAGGTAATGTCATGAATCTGTAGATCTACTTACCTGATCTTGACTTACAGTAAATAGAAATTAACTGAGCCTATTTCTACAAGACTTGAATTGTGCTAATGGCAAAATCTTCATTTAGTCTTATAGTGGAAAATTGTCTCTTCCTTCCATGAAGCTATGTCTCTATGTGGTCAGGTTTGTCTAAGAAGACTGGATTTGGTCCTGCACAACAATATTTGCGTTCTTCTATGAGTCCAAGAAACACAGTACGTTGATTTAGTGAGGATTTGTGGAGTAATTATTTTTTAAAATATTATTTATTTTTTGTTGCAGCCTGCAACATAGGTTAGGTACAGTTAGGGTAGGCAGAAGTTGAGGGGGAAGAAGTAAGAAAATGTATGCTTGTTTTTACATTGCGGATTGTTCTCTTTTATATGTATACGGAGAGACAAACTCCCTGGCAAGCACTAGAGTGTGCCACCTAGGCTGGTTCCCTTTTTAGCACAGAAATTGCTGTAGGGGGTTGCAAGCGCGGGGAAGGTTTGATTGTTTCCTAGCATGCTGTTTGTATTGCATATTTTAGTTAATAATTAGTAATGCTTTCAGATTAGTTTCATTTGAAAGACTAATCAATGAGCTTTATTGATTCTTCACTTTATACATAAACATATCAGTCTCCAGTGGAGCAGAAGAGTTTTATTTAATCCCAGCTTCTTTATACTATATAATTATTTATCTGTAGATTAACCTCTTCGTGCTTTTATGGCTTGATCCCACTTGTTGCAGGGCTGCCTCAAATCTCATTAAAGGGCATGGATTAAAGACTCTCAACACCTTGCCCAATAAGTGCTGGAATGTGCCAGCTAAGTCCTGTTGCATGTAGACCTCCCAATCCCAATGCTTCTCACTCTACATGCCTGCCTCGTATCTTGCCACTTCCCCCTACAAAGCCATGTTTTGAACCATAGTAGGTTTGCCAGCTTCAGGTGCACAGGGTCACAATTTTATTGCTGTGATGTTCTCTCAGCCTGCAGCTGGAGAACCACTACCAAAGTGTTTCAGCTGAGGGGGAAGTAAAAAGGAGAATAAAGCTTGAAATTATGTGTTGATTTTCCAACGTTCAACATTTTTTTTTGAGTTCTTCTAAAGCTCTGGTGCCCCCATGCTGTGGAGCAAAGACATGAGATCACAGCTGGAGAGAGGGTTTGGGGCCACAGGTGCGGCCGTTGGTGTTACTATTCCCGTGGAAATCCATCAGGCCAGCCAGAAACTTCAGAAGAGAAATCCCAGGGCAGCTGATGGCTTTTGCTTAGTGCTGCCTCAAAAATGTGGTTTCTGACAAACCAGAAGGACCTGCAGAGCAGTGCTCTGCTCACTCCATCCATATTTGGTGTGGCATTGTGAACTGCTGTTGTGATTTTGCAGACCGGTGATGGTCATCCAGCGCTGTGTGGGAAACAAAAATCTCGTGGCTCCTGCCCTCCTGCTGACCCACTTGGGCTCAAGGCTCAGGTTACTCAATGGCACCTTTAGTTTGTTTAAGGTAAGGAAATTCTTCACAGAAGCTGTTAAAAGAATATAAGGTTGTCAAGTCAAGAGAGAAATGTTATAACATCACCCGCTCAGCCTTCAGCTGGATCCTGTCTGCATGCAAATTTGACAGTCTTTAATTGCACGTCTCCAAGATCTATGGAGAATATAGCTTCTCAATTCACGTCAGAAAAAGCACACAGACTTTTTTCTTCTCAGAAAAGAAGCGTTTGCTTGTACATCAAATATTGTTATCACTTAAAGATTGTCCAGACTGTAGGCGTGCGGTACATTTCTTCAGCCAGGCAAAGCTTCCATAGGTCACAGCTGCCTGAAACACAGCTCTGAGCAAGCCTGCCATGGTCCTGAAAGTAGTGTGGCAATGGTGATTGCCACCGTGGGGGCAAGGTCCTCAGTGATTTGTTTTGTGTTGCCCTCAGATATGGTACAGGCAGGTGTCCTGGAGTGTCCGTCCCCTTGGGAAAGGAGAGGGAAGGCAGAAGGTGGCAGCAGGTTGTACTCATGATGCTGCCAAGGGTGGAGAACAGCTTGGGATTTTGTGGATCTGCAAGATACGGTTTGCAGAGACGGGGGAAAACATCTGGTTTTGGTGACCTCTTTCTCTGCCATTGGTACATTCCTCTTGAAGACAAATGAGCAAATGGGAGCTGTACACTAACCAGAGAGACTATGATATCAGTGAATACCCAGCTGCATAAACCAGCCTTATGGTGCTTTCAGTACATGTTAAGTCCAAACCATTAGGGTTGTACAAGAATCTCATTGTTTGACTTTTTATTAGCCAGGTTCTTAGCATTATGGGAGAGGCACTGGGGAGAGTGGCACACGAGCAGGAATCCAACAGAGTTTCAGTGGGAGTGGTTCCCTTAAAAACGGACTGGAAAATAAAGGTTTAAAACTTTTTGCTTCATTTTCTCATGCAACAAGGGAAGCAGTTTGTCAAACACCATTATTTGTGGACAGCCTTAAATAATATGAATCACAGGGCCTCAAATTCCGTGCAGTGACCTTGTGCCAGCAGAGTACACCATCTACCAGGAGATTATAAATTTATGCATGTACTCAGAACTGAAAAAGATGTTTTCCAAAGTTAGAACCTGTTGTGTTGGCATAACATTACATTTAAAGTAAAAAGCGTTGAACGTGCTGGGAATTGTTGAAGAGTATTCTGCCAGCTGCTCAAAATTATGATTTTACACTGTCATCAATAACAAAAAATGTTACTCTAATGAGAAGCCATTCTGGTTAAATGAAGAAATGGAAGTAATGATAAAACATCAATTAATTTAATATCAAAAAAGGGAAAAATGGAAAAGGCATAAATGTTCCCTAGATGGTTTTTGGTTTTGAAACTGTGGAAGAGGATGTGTCCATCCTGTGCGGTGATGTGGAAAGAAGAGAAAGTTTGCTGCTTATACCAAAGGAGGATCTGAGACAGGCAGGAGTGGTTGAAATTAAACATTTTCACATCCTAGTAACTTTTACATCCAGGAATCTTAAAGGAGGTAGCTGAAAAGCTCTCTTAAGTGGCTGTTAATTTATAATAAATAATGGGAAACAGGGGAAATTCCAGAAAACTGGAGGGCTGCCAACTGTATTTCCGATATTTCAAAAAGATAAAAGGGACGTCGCGGGGAACTGAGGGCTGGTTTATCTTGACGTCAGTCCAGGGTAGAATAGTGGAACAGCTATTTCAGGATCTGTCAAGAGAGAACTTGGAGGCTAAAGGTACAGATAATTTCAGGAACAGTTGAAGACAGAGCTTGTCAAACAAACCATTGGTTTCCTTTGCTCTGTCAAGATTGCAAGACTGCATGATAAAGGCAACTGTTGATATTGCCTTTAGGAGGCCAGATTAGCTGGTCTTTTCTGCCTTTGGGGTTTGTGAGCTGGATAAGGAATGCCCTGAGATTAAAACTCCCATGACAGAGTGTGCTAATTCAAACAGAAGCAATCAAGCCATCTTTCCCTAGGATAAAGTGTGGTTTAGTTTTGGCTTTTGCCTGTTAGTCTCCTATTTTATTTGATTTTATGGCTTTTGCAGCTTTAAGTGTGTTGAGTACATTGTAGTTCTGTGGGGCAAAGAAACCAAGCAAACTTCAAAAAGCTGCGTGAAAAGCTCAACAAATAATATAAATATCCTCAAACAAATATAAAAATCCAAGTTCTTCTTATAGCGGCATTTGCAGCTTTAATCCCTTGTTCTTTACTGTGTCAAAGCAGCTTTCATAAGCTCCTCTGGATCTTACAGAAGAAGGAAAGCTTGTCTTTGCCTTCTGCTGTCTTTGCAGTCCTCTAAGAAACTATAGGTGCAGATGCTACATTGGCTGTATTTACTCTCAGAACCAGGACCCAAATGCATCAAATCTTTTCTTTCTCTCTGGGCTCCTTCAGGCTGCACTTGCACTTAGTCAAAATGCCCGTTTCTGTCTCGCATCCTCTCCTTAACTTGGATGTAGCCTGGTAGGTGTTGGCAGCAGAAGTGATTGCTTTCTGTGTGCCTTTCTCCATGGGATGATTTATTGTCTACAACAGGAAAGGCAGTTTAGTTCCAGAATACGGGCCAGTCCATGAATAAAGGGGCTTTAAATAGACATCTAGGCATGTGCCAGACTCTGAGGATGGTGGGAATGCTTGCAACTCTTTCTTAAACCTTCCAATAACAATAGGGCAATTCTCAGATCCTTGCAGGATCAAAACCACTGTCAGAATCCCTTGGCATAATCCAGGTATCACAGAATCAGAATGTTTTTGGGTTGGAAGGGACCTTAAAGATCATCAAGTTCCAACCCCCCTGCCATGGGCCGGGACACCCTCCACTAGCCCAGGTTGCTCAAAGCCTCAT
>NW_010138017.1:27223-58693 GCF_000699245.1 Pterocles gutturalis | reverse complement strand
CAGTGAAAAATTTCTTCCTAATGTCTAGTCTAAACCTACCCTCTTTCAGCTTATACCCATTACCCCTTGTCCTCTCACTACACCCCCTGATACAGAGTGTTTCCCCATCTCTCCTGTAGCCCCCTTGAAGTACTGGAAGGCTGCTAGATGATCTCTCCAGAGCCTTCTCTTCTCCAGGCTGAACAACCCCAACTCTGTCAGCCTGTCCTCATATGAGAGGTGCTCCAGCCCTCTTGGTCATCTTTGTGTCTTTCCTCTGGGCTTGCCCTGACAGGTCCATGTCTCTCCTGTGCTGAGGACTGCAGAGCTGAGGTCTCACGAGAGTGGAGCAGAGGGGCAGAATCACTTCCCTCGACCTGTGGGTCATGCTTGTTTTGATGCAGCCCTGGATATGGTTGGCTTTCTGGGCTGTCAGTGCACACTGCTGGGTCACGTTGAACTTCTCACCAACCAACACCCCTAAGTCCTTCTCTTCAGGACTGCTCTCAATCCATTCTCTGCCCAGCCCATGTCTGATCTTGAGATTGCCTCAACCCACGTGCAGGACCTTGCACTTGGCCTTGTTGAACTCCATGAGGTTTGCAGAGGCCCACATCTCAAGCCTGTCAAGGTCCCTCTGCATTGCATCCCTTCCCTCCAGTGTGTCGACCACACCACACAGCTTGGTGTCATCGGCAAACTTGCTGAGGGTGCACTCAATCCCACTGTCCATGTCACCAACAAAGATGTTAAACAACACTGGTCCCAGTACCAATCCCTGCAGAACACCACTCGTCACCGGTGTCCACTTGGACATCAGGGCATTGACTGCAACTCTTTGAGTGCGACCGTCCAGCCAGTTCCTTATCCTCTGAGTGGTCCTTCCATCAAATCCATGTCTCTCCAACTTAGAGACAAGGATGTCATGGGGGACAGTGTCAAATGCTTTGCACAAGTCTAGGTAGATTACATCAGTTGCTCTTCCTTTATCCACCAAAGCTGTGACCCGGTTGTTGAAGGCCACCAAATTTGTCAGGCATGATTTGCCCTTAGTGAAGCCATGCTGGCTGTCACCAATCACTTCCTATTTTCTATATACTTTGGCATAGTTTCCAGGAGGATCTGCTCCATGATCTTGCCAGATACAGAGGTGAGACTGACCAGCCTATTGTTCCCTGGGTTTCCTTTATTTCCGTTTTGAAAAATCTATTCATTTATTTTTATATTAGTAAAAAGTCCATGATTTAACCATAAGGAAATATTTTTCCTTCAGTACATATGTTACCAAAGGAGAACATTTATTGTTGGTATGTATTTCATTGTGGAAGACTCTGCACAAGCAGACAGCAGCCCAGTCTCCTGGGAGAAGGCAACACCTGTATTCTTCCCAAGAGCAGAAGGTGCGAGGTTATACACTGTGAAATTCTGCCCCAAATTTAACCCAGTGACCTACTGCATGAGTTCCTGCTCTTCACACATTAATCACAACAGACGTGTTCCAAAGGACATGCCAGTTTATGTCCCAAGGAAATATGAAGGATATTCTGAACACCTGCTAACTTGTAGCAAAGATGAAGAGCTTGCATTTTAGGAAAAAAAAAAAAAAAGAAAGAAAAATAGCAGATTTTTCGTGTAACAACTATGTAGTATGACAGGAGAAAAGGGGCTTTTGTTGGTTTTGCAACCTCTACCATTTGAGTAGTCTAAGATGTTATCAGCAGTTTTGGCCATAACTTCCCATGCAGGCAGAACTTCTTCCACTGGTTCTGGAGACAGGCTGGAAAAGGAGTAATTAGTACAGCTTGAGTACTAGGAGACATAATTTTGAGAGAGAACTTTCCCATTTTCCTCTGGAAAAAAATCAAAAACAATGCTCGTTTGATAGCAGCCAGAATTCCAAGTACAGAGCTTCAGCACTGAAAGAGTTTTCAACTGGAGAGACACATTCTTTACTATCCTGAAGTACTGTCATACTAGCAAGTGGCCTGGATACTTGATGAACCATTTGTGTTTCAGCAATTTTGTCATTTCAGACAGCATTGTAGTGAAAATCATACATACATACACATGCTCATATGCCCATAGAGATACACGTAAATTATTTAAAGCTTTAGGAAAAGGAGGAAAGCCATATCAATATATCACTCCTCAACCAAAGCCCCAAAATACTTATTTAAAGGAAGGAAGGCAGGACCTAAATGTGGTGGGTGGGCCCTTGCCAGAATTTCCAGCCTCCATTTGTGTGGAGACCTTAAACCTTTTCAGAGAGCTCACCAAATTGGAGGGATGATTAAAAAAAGAAATTTTCCTCTCTGGTTCTTTAATCTGGCAATCCAGTTTACCCAAGAATAAGCCAAAAGATGTCTTTTCCCCAAGGTCCTGAAGTCATTGACCACTTCAGAAAAAAAACATAATATGTTGTTTGTTTTGCTTGGTGGTTTCCTAGCACTGTTTCAGTGTTGGGTATTCCCCATTCTGCTTTGAATAAGATATTTTGAGTAGCAGACTTGGTTCCGGTCCCCTTCCCCATAGCCAGCTACTGTGAAGAGCTATGTGAAAGCCATGAGAAGAGACTATTGCGGAAGAGTTCTTCTGTGTTCCTCACTTTCCATGTACATATTATGTCAGCTGAGTGGCTTCTAAGAAATAAGGATAGAGGACAGTTCTGTTGTTCCTTCTGTTTTCCTACCTGGTGTATGTCTTCCCCACCCCTACTATGCCTCTCTCCTGAAGGCTTCGTCATTTATATTTAAAGGACGTTGAAAATGCATGTTAAACTAAGCCTGACTTAGTGAGTGTAGCACAATTAATAGTATAATTATATAATTTTTCTGGAGTCATAAAAAGATGCACGTGTATACTTTGCCTAGTAGGCCTGTATAGAATGTATATGTCAATGCGGGTACCATGTGTAAACATTATTTGCTGTTAACTAAAGTCCCTAAAGACTGCAAGCTATCATTACCTTGTTCAGCTGGGTTACTCTCTCAAAAAACAATAACAACACAACTCTCTGAAGTCAAGAAATCAGTTTTATCTGTATGTGGAACGTAAATCTATTTGGACTCTTCAAAGCAACCTCCACTGGGAATCCCTGCCTCCGAATGGTACCAATCTCTGAACAACCCAAAGCACAGTTTCTTCAGAGTAGACAGCTGGGGTTTAAATAAACATTCATCATGGAGACTATGGACATCCTGACACTAATTAAAAAAAAACCAAAACTGCAAGAACAAATAAAAACCATAATCCATTGCAGAAAATAAGCTGTGGTACACTTCTGCTCATGTGTGCAATGTGCGAAATCATTGTAAGTAACCAAAAAGCTACAGACAGAAGTTATATTCAGCAGTTCTGTTTAAAGGTCTGCAGGATCAGAGTCCCTTTTTTTTTTTTTTTTTTTTCCCTAGACTATCCATTTCTGCAGTAGGGTCTGTAAGTCCAGTATAACAAAGCCAGTAAGTGACTTTCTCAATGGGACTTACTTCCTACATCAACCACAATGTGCTGTGACAATGCATGGGCTGTGCAGAAGCAGCCATTCCACACTCTGGAGGGTACCATCCCTGTTCCTGTTGGTTTAACTAAGGCATGAATTTCCAGTATTCTCGTCTCTACTTCGAAAGTACATGGAGCTTGCCACACAGAAACAGGGCTCATGGCCCAGCTCTGAAGCCATACCAGGCGCTGATGCTTCTGCTTACTGCCTGTGGTGTAGCTCATCAGGGACCAGGTTGTTGCCCTTGAACCACGTGCAGCTGTTTAGCGATTCAGAGGGTGCTCCCTGGGCTGAGTACTCTTGCTGTGTTGGAGCCATGTGGCCCCCTCAGCAATGCGAATTCTTGCCTTTAAGAGGTGTTACCAAATGTCTGCAGGGCTCTGCTGCGTACCCAGCCAGACCTGCCTCTCCAGAGTGCCCATGGCTAAATGCTGTTTTGGGTTTCCTCTTAGCTATCCCCCTTCCCACTTACGGTCAAACAAAGGTCTTGCTTTGAGGTGGTAGAGTCAGAAGCACCAGCCATTCCAACCAGCAGCAACGCATGTCTACAGCTGCCAGCCAAGAGTGCTCTACAATGTCTTTTCCACTTGGCAATGTATCGTGTGCTTTTCAGCAGAAGTTAACTTGAATAATGTGAAAAGCTCATTTCTGAAGACATTCTTGCTCGTGGCCCTGGCACCCACAGTATGTTTGGCAGGAGGCAAGCCCATGTAGCTTGGCCGCCTGCTAGTCTATTTTCAATTATCTAGGGTGCTCAGAGAAGAAGACATTAGTATTGCTGAGGATGACATAGCAAATTACTACTGCTCCCTAACCTTTTAAAATTGCTAACACTGTTGTAATCTGTAATTACAGAAATCAGTGTGAGAATTGTGGCACAGTATAATTATCTTTCCTGATACTTTATTGCTGTATGAATTATTAATCAAAATCGGTCTTGTATAGTATTTGCAGCAACTAAGAAGAATAATGTATAATTAAATTTCATTATTTCTATTTTTGTGCTGGTGTTTTATGATGTTGTAATTGATAATTAATTGGTTAAAAATTCACACAGTTCTTGGGAGCTTCGTATGACTATGACTGCTCAGTATACAGCATTTAATAATTGAATAATGGGCTCACTGAAGAGACCTTTGTATATAGTCTTCTGTCATTACAGTGAGCTCTCAAAAATGGTGAATTAATCATTAGGCCTTTCAATAGTTTCTTTTTAAAGGAAAGCAGTGACAATATAATCATATCCTTTGTTGTTATAGCTATAATTGAGAGATCGTGATAACCAATTATAAGGATGGTCATTTTAGGAGCTCTGAAGTGTCAGTTATTGATAAATTTCCTTAAAACCAAGGTGTTGATTACATAGAACAAGTCTTTTCATAGAAAAAATATTAGGAGATGGGGAAGGAAGCCTGGAAAATTATTTTACTCCCACTCGCCACTTAAAAACAATGCATGTTTATCCCTAAAAACTGTCAAGTCTGATGTGCTTTTGCTGCCATTTGTCAGAAGTGCAAGTTCCTCTCAACTTTTTCATTATTTTACCGTAATTCTCCCCAGTTTTTTCCTAGTACATTTTGCTAAATTGTTAGGGGAAAAAAAAAAAACAATAGAAAACCTCAGAACAAGAGTATTTTTTCACACTCTCTTAATCCTGTTAAACAGAAGAACTGTGAGATGTTGCATGCAAATCTGGAGTGCAGACTCTCCAGCTACCTGTGACCAAAGTCTTAGGTGCATTCAAGCTGACCAAAGTATTCCTAAGTGTCTTTTTTATCTGTTAGTGGAGCACAGGAACAGGAACTAAAAATAACCCCAGTTCAGTATTGATCCTCTCTTAACACAACCAGGGGAAAGCTGAGAGTCACCTTGTACAGCAGGTTGTAATGCGAGCTCCAGCTTATGCTTCCAAGCAAACCTGGTGGTTCATTTTACTGGGTCCTGACCCAGTATGGTGATTCCTCAGTGAGAAATCACGGTGTTACCTGTTGGCTTCTGTACTAAAATGTAGTGTTACAGGCATAATGAGGAGATAGCAATGAACCTTTTGAGGACTTTACCATGAAGTTGTTGGGAGTCCTCTGTGCACTGTCCCTCAGTTCAAGAGGGACAGGGAACTGCTGGAGAGAGTCCAGTGCAGAGCCACAAAGATGATGAAGGGAATGGAGCATCTCCCTTATGAGGAAAGGCTGAGGGAGCTGGGTCTCTTTAGTTTGGGAAAGAGGAGACTGAGGGGTGACCTAATTAATGTTTATAAATACGTGAAGGGTGAGTGTCAGGAGGATGGAGCCAGGCTCTTCTCTGTGACACCCAGTGACAGGACAAGGGGCAATGGGTTCAAGCTGGAACATAGGAGGTTCCACTTGAATATGAGGAAAAACTTCTTTACAGTGAGGGTGACAGAGCACTGGAACAGGCTGCCCAGAGAGGTTGTGGAGTCTCCTTCTCTGGAGACATTCAAAGCCCGCCTGGATGCGTTCCTGTGTGAGCTGATCTAGGTGTTCCTGCTCCGGCAGGGGGATTGGACTAGATGATCTTTCGAGGTCCCGTCCAATCTCTTACATTCTGTGATTCTGTGATTCTGTGCTGTAGATCTGGTGTCCTGCTTACACCTCCTGAGATACAAGGGAGCTTTTGTTTCGTGGGATGAGATGATGCCTTGAGGCCCCCCTTTTCCCCCATCCCCTTCCTCACTGGAGTTGTGCCATGGAGAGGCTACAAAGACACTTCCAGTGCAGCCTGTGAACCTTTTATCTGTTGAGCTTAACATCTGATGGCTTCTCATGTCCTAAACCCACCACCCTGCTGGAGCCAGTGGGAGTGGGAGCCCCCGGCGTCAGGGACACCCAGCACATGTAGTCTTTGGACAGACGTTTTGTGCTGCTGGCTCTCAGCAGGTTGGTCTCCTGCAACTTCAGTCCCCGTTCGAGAGAGGGGAGCATGGGGCAGTGTGCCCATTGCTCTCTCAAAGTGATAGATTTGGGGTTTCATCTATGTTGTCATCCACCAAATAATTTGTTTCTGAGACAGTGGTTAGTAGGTCAGGAAAGATGGATACAAGCATTCCTCTGCCCAGGCAGTTTGTTGTTGGCCAGTGTGCTGGAGCATGTGAATACTCATCCTGTGTAAACTTTTACCCTGAGTAATGTGGCCCTGGGTGTTTTTATTAGGAGTGACTAATCCTTTTACAAATCCAGTGAGTTCTTTGCCCAGTAACACGCAGCAGTGGTCAGTTGTACATATGGCTTATTACACCGACTGTGAAATCTCTCAGGAAAAACAAAACAAGCATCTTCCTATGAGTACAGGGTGCAATTTCAGTTTGTTTCTATGGTCAAGAATCACAGCTCTTCTTTTTACAAATTCTGTGTTTGTCTTGCTTCTTTTACTTGGGTGTCCTCTCCTATTTGCAGCATTAGAAACAGTAAATAGCAGTGGTGCTTTGACCTTTTTATTTTGTATTATTTGTATAGTGTTTATCGAGTTGATAATACATGTTGCAGAGGGTTTTTTCTCTTTCCTTGCTGGAAATATTTTCCGTGTTCTCCTGAGGATTTATTTTCTCCCTGTTTCAACATCAGTAATCAGATGCAGACACTGCACAACAGTGTACTACATCAGAAGTAGCTAGAAAATATATCTCCTATTATAATATTTCACTCTCTCTTAAAATCTTAAGTGGTGACTGTCTGTCTGTCTCCAGTCTGTCTTTTCATGAGAGACTCCAAACTGGAATTGAGATTCCAGGTCAATGAGTTCCTGTTTTACTGTGATAGTGGTCAAACACTGCAACAGGTTGTCCAGAGACGGTGTGGGGTCTTCATCTTTGAAGAGATGCAAAACCCAACCACACATGGTCCTGAGCAGGCTGCTCTGGGTCACCCTTCTTTTAGCGGGGAGACTGGACTAGACAATATCTAGAGTTCCTCTCCAACATCAACTGTTCTGGTTTTTTTCTTTCTAACTGCCACTTGTGTATAATAGAATGCCCTGGATTTAGTGTGTCACCTTGTTAGAGTCTAGTTCTTTTTTATATTAAGTCTTTTTGAAATTCCCGACAATCCCTATTACCTTTGACATTTGAAATAATTTTATCAATTTCATCTCCCTGTCATGGTCTGTGGTCACTAATCAATATAGGATCATCAGATAATTCATTTTGGGAGGGACCTCAGGAGGTTCCTAGCATTGAAAGCAGGTCAGCTCTGAGATCAGAGCAGGTTGCTCAGTGCTATATCTAGTCCTTTCCTCCAAGGATGGAAATGACACAGCTTCTCTGGGCAAATTTGTTCCTCAGTTTTTCCTCATGTCCAGGGTAAACCTCTGTTGTTTCAAGTTGCTCCCATTGTCTGGCTCCATCTTGTCGATGACCTTGCTGTAGGTAGTGGCAGGCTGCTGTTTAGGACCCCAGTGTGCCCAGGCAGTCTCCCATCCAAGTACTGACTGTCCCCAACCCTGCTTTAGCTTCAGAGATCAGCCCAGCTTCAGAGAACAGCCAGGCTTAGGTGTGTTGCATGGCAAGGCCATAGGCAGGTGGGAGACACTGGTACTGCTGCTGTTTCATTTCTGGAGGAGTTTCACCGTTGACCTGCTGAAAATTGCCCCTGTATCCTCTATGTTGAATACAGTTTAGCCTAAGTGATTTCCAGTCTGATGCAACTTCTCACTTTATGACAACTGAGCTTCTCTAGCAGCCTTTTGTAAAGGTTTTGTTGAAGGATTTCTGAAAGTCAACACCAATTAGCACGTACCAGTGTTCCTCACTGCTAATTTGACACACTTCAGGAATTCTAATAGAGCCCTTCAGAGACATGACTTCCCCTTGTAGAAGCCATGCTGCTTTGTCACAATGATAATTTGCCTGGAAGTGCTCTAGCTCTACCATGATAGCGATTTACATTTTCATGTAATTAACCCAGTTCTGATGCAGGACTTTCTGGTCTGTCTTTGATAAGATTTTCTCTCCCCTGTTTCCCTTTAAAAACAGACACCACATTGCCTGCCTTCTAGTCTTGTGAGGCAAGAGCTGGTTTTTCGTGATAGGTAATGTATTTTTGGTAGCAGCTGAGGCAGTGTGTTCATGAGTTCCTGGAGAGTTTTGGCTGAGTGCCAGCCAGTACAGACCATGTGCTGCAAACCAAAGTGATGTGGATGTTCCATGAGGAAATTTTTTGTTCTCCTGAGGTTTCACATGCCTCTTCCATGCTGCCCCATGCAGAAAGCCTTGGTGAGATCTCCCACCCATCGCTGTGGAAGGACCGTGTAAGCAACATTCCAGTTTGCTTCACTGCAGTTGTTGGCCTTTACCAGCAACATTTTTTTGGCGAGGTTTCAGTGGTGCTTTCCTTGCCCGCAATAGTTCGTGCCAGTTTCTGGAAACTTTTGTTTCAAAGAAGCTTTTTCTGGCAGTGTGGTGACCTATATGCAAACAAATGCACAGCACATTCTTTTGAGCCAGAGAAAGGCTTGCTAAGACATTCTCTCTTCAGTTTGAAGAAATACCAAGTGTGTAACAATTATTTCCACGAAGATGGCTCTGCAAACTCAGCATAATACTGAATTCAGCAAAAAAATTATACAGTTTGAATTAACACTGTATAAAAGACTTCCAGCCTGGCTTGCCTCAGAGAGAAAGTTAATACCCAATCCTTGCTTTTCTCTTCCAAGGAGAGGAATAAAAATCAATTTTGACTTCTGCTAGTTTTCTTGCTACTTCATACCAAAGCCCTGCAGTGACCTCTTTGCACTCTAAACCCTTTCCCCATGAAAATGAACAGTATACTTCCCAGTGCAGGGTTTCACCATCTTGCTCCTGTCCTGCAGAATAAAGCCCTCTTGGAGAGGAAACACCTCGTGCCTGGAGGTCATTCAGTCAATGGCAGATCGTGGAAAAGGGAAGACCATAAATCACTTGTGTTGAAACATTAAAAGCTGATAAAATAGGTGGTCCTGAGCCATAGCCCAGCCCTGGCTTCCCTGTGCGCAATGCAGGGCTCAGGGTGCTTCCTGGAGCAGCCAGGATCACGGCCAGGGGAAGTCTGTGTCGGGCTGAGATTGCAGCTGCTGGCCAGGGCATCCACATGGGCTCTCGGAGTGGCTGTGGGAGGGGGCATGGCGTGGGTCTGCTTTTGGGAAGCCCCTGGAGTCACAACGGTAGCTAAAGACTGCCTTGGGAGAGCAGGGCGATGTAAGCAGCTGGGTGGAGGTCCTTCCCAGGAGTGCAACTAGGGATCGGCTGGAGCAGAGGGTGCAATTTACAGCCCCAGCATCTCAGTAGTAGTGCATCGGTCAGGTTTCCTAGCGCAGAAAGCAGGCTCACTTGCCAGCGGGGAAATACACCGTGGTTTTTTCAGCACTTCACAGGGCATGCAATGAAGTTTTTAAAAAAATACACTTGATGAAAACTGTAGTTAAAAAGTGGGAAATTACTAATTAGTAACCAAGTAATTCAGGGTTTGATTCACACAAATTGCACTATTACTGTAAAAAAGAACTGCAATTTCAGGTAAACAGTGGTTTTGTTTTTTAAAAAAAGGCACTGAAAATATAATTGATGTTCTGTTCACTACCTGCCAGGTTTTGGGTTTCCTGTACATTTTTTCATCATCTGAGACATTACAGGCATAAGACATGCCTGGGAAAAAAGAAAAAATAATGAATGCTTTCCCCTTTGCATTGTCATTTGCAACTCTCAGGTTTTCCCACTAGATCGTTCTTGTAAATGCTTGCGTTTCGTAGCACGCAAGAGTGACCACTTAGAACATCATTCTAATGCTATCGTTAGCATCAGAGTTTAGTTACACAGAAAGCTATGAGTGGGATGAGCTAAGTGTCATTTTCTCTTTTACCTTACTGTTGTGCTAATAAAATGATTGCTGTCAGTTCTTGTCATTAGTCTCAATTTATGAGGAAAAAAAAAAAAAAGAATGGATTTTCTCCTGATTAAGAAATCCAGCTGGTAAAAAACCCACAGTGTCTCCCTCCCTTACCTGAGTGCGTATCAATAAGCAGGTTTGTAACTTCTCTCTACATATGAAGTCAGTGTAGGGCAAAGGGATACTGGGTTGGTTGGTTGGTTTTTTTCTGTTCATGTAGGCCTTTCAGCTGGGTACTCGGAAGCATAACATGAGTCAGCAGTAAATACTGAAAATACCAGTAAAAGAGAAGCTGGAAGCATCCCATTAAGAATTCCAGTAATATTGTAGTTTTGTAACATTGGCAAAACCACCTGTTTTGTAGAAAGAGTCATCATAGCCACCAGCTTAAAAATTCACCTATAAAGGTGGGAAGATGGAGCTATTTTTGAGAAGCCTGGTAACTACTTAGAAGTACGTACTTGTACGAGTAACTCACAGGTCCTCTGAAGTCCATTTTTGTCTAGATGGTCTTTCAAATGACACTGTAGGAAAATGGTACCCTGGTTTGAACGCATGGCAAGAGAAATAGTTTGAAGTCTACATGTGTACCTGTATATTATACTAGCAAAGAAAATGCTGCAAAGAACCATGTTAAAAAGTAGCAGAGGAGGAATTTTGCTTCCACTTTCTGCAGTGGTCAGATATTTGCAGTGCAGCGATATTGTACCAAAATACCCCTGTCTGTCACCCTTAACACTGTGTGCCTCTGAATCTTATCTCCCAGAAGGCACTTGTGGTTTGCAAAAATAATTCCTTAAAATACTTGAAGTTCATGTGTTTGCACAACTTCTCTTTCGGCACCAGATAGAATACTGTCGTGGTCTGAACAAATAATCTTTTTTCTCATGTAAGCCTTAAAATGTGTGTTTGATTTGTTTTGGGGTACATAATGTGTTCAGACACAGCACAGGCTTTTACAGTTTTCCACTCAGAGAAATTGAAATGGGAAAATAATGCAAAGAGGATTCGGTCCAGTGCTGGGCAGAAAGGTTTAGGTAAGAGAATCACATCAATGTGTCCAAGTGCAAAGGGGGTTGATGCAGTGCTGGGGGCTGGGGGAAGCTGACCCACCACCACCACAAGTCTGATTCCCATGTTCAAAGGCCATGTGGGTTGCAGTAATTGCAGAACAGCAGCCAGTGAACTTCCTAGCTCAGACAGTTGTAATAGGTGTCTTAAATCCTTCCAACCTCTGCTCTGCTCTCAGGAGGAGGAGACTTATTGGAGGCAGGAGTGGCCCCAGCACCCACATGCTGCCCAGCCGCCCAAGGCTGGACCACCACCTGGGCTGGGGGATCTTTTTGGTGCTGTGGGTCTGGAATTCAGAAACTGCTCGTCTCTGTAAATGACGTTAAACTGCTGGTGAAGGTGTGTTGCTTTAGCCATACCTGGAAATTGATTTCTAACCCACTAAACATCTTTCTCTTCGCCTTAAGGCTTAAAATAGCTCTAATTCTGATTGAGAGATTAGGTCACTGTAGTTACTGGCTTGTCTTTGTCGGGTACTTGCCTGTCACTTGTGCGGAGGTCATCAGTGTAAACACACAGCACTGCCTGTCCACTGGAGAACAGACTGGGGTTTTGAGGGTTTTTCCCCTTAATCTGAAAATAACAGAAGCAAGCACAAAGCCCTTTTTTCACTATTAGAAAACCTGACAATCACCCTTGCATTTTTGCTAAAATCTTATAGAATTTCCCATGTCCCCGTGTTACTGCCTCTACTAAACTGAAAATCATAGATGCATAGTAGGTGGTGGAAGGAAAGCACTTTGCAGTCCATCTTAACTCTACTGTGGTTTTGAGGAGGGAAGCCAAGGAGGGGTTAGGTAATCAAAGCACGGTGCAGTGAAAGCCTGTGGCAATGAAAGGCCTTCCCCATACCTTGCTCTAGTAACTTGCTCAGATTTAAGAATTAATGAGCTGCTTGGCCGTGGTCCCGAGGTGCCCAGAAATCAGGCAGCATCCCGCCATGCAGTGTTCGCCCAGCGGCCGCATTGCTCCTCACCACCTTGTTTGTGTTTTCTTCCTCCCTTCTCCCCTGCAGGGTGTGAACGGCATGTCTGTGGATGAGAAGACTGACTCCCCCATGTATGTGTATGAGTCAACAGTGCACTGTACCAATATTCTCCTCTGCTTAAATGACCAGCGGAAGCAGGACATTCTCTGTGACGTGACGCTGATCGTGGAGGGGAAGGAGTTCCGTGCCCACCGGGCTGTGCTGGCTGCCTGCAGCGAGTACTTCTTGCAGGCCTTGGTAGGGCAGACGGAAAATGACCTGGTGGTCAGCCTGCCGGAAGAGGTACAGTATGTTGCCATGCCCCTGCTGTAAACACAAGCCCCCTCCATCCCCTATGGTGAGGAAGAACCGCAAAGGTGGCCTAGGGGCCAAGGGGTGTCGGTGCCTGCCCCATTACAGTTCTAGATGTGGTTTTTGGTTTTGGGTGGGTTGCAAATCGCTGAAGGGTGGACGTGTTCACGCCAGCCTTCCTTGCCAGCTGTAACTCCTGATGGTTGTGGCAGCAAAGCTTTAAGACGCTTCAGCTCGCCTTTCTCACTGCCACTGAGGGAGTCTTACCCCAAAGCTTCATTACCGTAGCTTTGTTCAGGGCCTTATCAGGACCCTCATATTCTTCTGCTCTTCCAGACAGGAAATTAGAAAGGGGGGATTTGGCTGCTAGACTGCAGGTTATTGCTGAAAAATCATTTGAGCTGTCACATTGTTGGGAGTCTCATCCACCCCTCTCTGGCAGCTCATATCCTTGTCCTCTCCTTTCCCCTCTCCTGCACTTCATTCAGCTGTTGCTTCCTCTCACCTCCCCTCAGGAGGCGTTTGGGATTTAACTGTTTCAGGCCGTGTGTTTTCCACCGAGAAACCATGAACACAGTCTGTCAAAAAGCAAAGTTCTTCTCGTGCGGCGTGGCTCCCACAGCAGGAAGCCAAGGGATGTAGAAAATACATACCTCACTGGAAAGTTTACTTTGTTTTACCACAAAATCTCACTGGCTGGCTTCCACCCCCACTGTAATTTCCTCACAGCCATACGGCTGTGACAGCACAGCTACCATAGGGCATGCTGGTGGCTTTGCTGCCCACGGAGGGGAGACGTGTGCCTGCTGGCAAGGGCTGCCATCACCCACCACCTCGGCACTGCCTGCCCGGCATCTCCAGCTGGGACAGGCGGAACAAGGGGAGGTGATGGCATGCGATGGCAGTCACTCAGTGGGCAGGTACTCTGGCATACAGAGGGTTTTCCACCATCATTTCCTTAACGCCTATGAAGAAGCACGGTGTGTTTTTAAATGGTGACAGGTCCCAAAGTGTCATACACTGTTTTCCCCCCTCTGATTTAGCTCTCCAGAGACTTCAGCAGTGTCATGATGTTGTCACGGCACAAGTTGGAGAGCATTAGAAGAAATGGGTCACCGGGTGTGACTTCATGAGTCTTGACACTGAATATTACTCATGAAGAAATTTCAACCCAGACATTTTGCATAGGAGTTTAGAGATATCACAGAGGACGTGCTAGGATGCGCACTATGATTCTACAGTGTCCCCTAATAATTTCCAGTGGAAGAATCGAGTCTCAGTCAGTGTTGCACAGCTTTCGCACCACAAAGCAAGGGTGGGAGCAGAGAGGTGACAAAACATGCCCAGAGGTGCACAGGTAGGAAGAGGCAGGAGAGTATCAGCAGTCTTCTACAAAGCCTTGATGAGATCTCCATGTATGATTCAGGTCCAGTTAGATAAAGAAAACTAACTGAAATTCAGATAAGCCTATACAAGAGTGACTGAGATGTTCAGAAGAAGGAGCCTGCCTCAAAGGAGGAGAAGACAAGACTGTGGCAGGTTCATCCTGCTGGTGTGACAACTGTGACATACTACAGCTCCGTGTAGGCAGAGGAGATAAAACAGCTGAGAGAAGGAGTTTCTGTTTAACACTAAAAGACAGTGTTGACCCAAGCATTGATTGGTCTCAACTCGCTTTTACTAAAAGCAGATTGGAAATTAGCAGATTTCTAATCACAGCAGCGGTGAGGTGCTGAGCGCCAGGCCAGTGGGAGGAGCAGGGCGGTGGAGGGAACATGATGTGTCTGCACTTGGTGACACAGTCCTATGTTCCTATGACACTAAAGATTTAAAACACAAAGGCTTGTCTTTTTCTGTGTTTCATATGAGATAGTATTTTTAAAAAAGTTCCTCCAGTCCAACTATAAATGATTTCTGTTTAAGTGGATCGCCTTTGGATAAACATATTGGGGTTTTACACTTTAGAATATATCTCAATGAAAGATCAAGAAGTTTTAGTGACTTAGGGTTACACTGGCTGCTGTTACAGCTCCAGTGAAGTCCATGGATTTGCAGAAGCAGTGAATCTAGTTCTTAAGGTTTTTCGCAGTACTCTGAAATTGTCACGCTTCACCTAAGACCCCCACTGTTATTTTTCCTCATGCTTCAATTAGTTGCAGAGCATCCAGGGCTTTAACCTTTTCATCCTGTAAAATAACTCTCTTGGCCTATTAAAAAAGATACTTACAGTTACCAATGCCTACTTGTACAGATATTTTCCTCATGCAAATGAATTGCTGATAACTCCATGGAATCTAATTTGCTCAGTGACTACTTTATTTGAATATGCAAAGTGATTAATTAAATAATTTCCTCACAAGTGTTAGTCACTTGGTGTGGAGATCTGCCTGAATGAGTTTGTTATTTCTTGGTTATTCCTTGGTTAAGGTGCACATCTCTGCTTCTGGTGTTGCTCTACTTCAGAGTACTGGGTGCTTTGGTAGGTGCCTGTACATAGATAGGTATGGGAAGTGCCTCTGACAAAGAACAGCGTCGGAGCTCCCCATGAAAGGAACTGAAACACTCCTGGGTTTTAAGAACTGATAGGGCAGGGGAAAAACCATCTTGGTTATCTTGCATTAATAGAAGTTAGCAGGGTCTTTTTCAGTTCACGAACTAATGGCTCTTCCCAAGGTCATTGCTTTTAGTCCATGCTCTGCAGAGTTCTGGCAGCCCATGAGTTATTTCTAAAAGTATCTGTGAAAACTGATTTAATCTGTTGTGTAGGGGGTTATACCACCAGTGGAAAAATTTCAAACAAAAGTTGAAAGTTGATGTCCTGAGACAATACTTTTTTCAGGCTTAGAGACATTTTATGTTGGCACATAGTTGTTATAGAAAAACAGAGATTGAAATTCATTTTAAAATATAGTCTTCCCAGTTCAAAACTTTTCCAAAAGTGACGATCATTCATAAACTAACAAAGCTATTTTTAAGTCAACCATACAAGTATTGCATTTTAAATTCTGTCGTGGTTTGGAAACTGCTGAAGTACTCAATTGTGGAGAAAGGGCTTTATTATTATTATTATTATTTCTGAAAGTTTTTATGTTGGAGCTGGATAAAGCTTTATATATAAAGCTTTTGCACTCCTATAATGTTGGTGTGAGGGAGCTGTAACATCAAAAGAAAATCACTTATTTTTGATTATTCAAAGCAGTAAATCTGCTTCTGAAGCCTAAACTGCAGACTATTTTTTACTTCATAGTGTGTTGGAGTCTTTTTGTTAATCTGGCATCCAGACATTGCTCACTGTTGTCTAGCTAAACAGCAAACAGATGTTTTTAACGTTATTTCTTGTTTATATCCAATTACAAGTGAGAGCAGTCTTTATGATACACCAGTCATTTCAATAGGGAGACATTGTGCACGCAGAGGGACTAGTTGAACTTACTGGGTTTTATACCACTGAAAAACTCTGTGTTAGACATTTCAGGTCAGTTCAAGCATGACTTAATGTGCCTCAGTTCAAACCTTTTCCTAATCAACTTAAACTAAGTCAGTATGGAGCTAATTCTGCACTGATTGAAGAGTTTCCATAAGCCCTTTTGTGCTAGCCTCAGTAATTTGATTTTGCACAACACCTTTTGTTAAAGCAATGTATTTCAGTGTGTAAGATAAGTGCTTAGAAAAACAGCCACGTAATGATAAGGGCTCAGATGTGGCTGTGGTGTGTGAACTATCAGCCCTCAGAGCAGAGTTAGAAGAACAGAGAGTGTCAGCTGCCTACAGCTAATAAAAAAGGACCCTATTAGCTCTTAACTTCTACGCTTTTCACCTGAAGTTTCTTGTAAACAACTAGAACCTTGCTTGCTTTTCACCCAGGGTATTTTTCAGCAATCGTGCGGTTTTCTTCTAGAAGCTGCTGTTAAATACAACCCAAAATTAATATTTTCCAAGAACTGAGTTTAAAGCTGTAAAGTTAGTAATTCACTCCATACCTCTAACTATTGTTTTGTTTTATTTAATCACGAAAACTGGTCTTCCTTCCTCTAATAAGGCACTTAATTAAGCTTTTAATTCATTATAAGAAGTTAAATGGTACTTATGAGGCTTTTTTAATGGTTTCCACTTCCCATCCAGATTACAAAAAAAGGTGTGATAGAGAGAGAGACACGGCTGTCAGCCAGGGGTATTGTAGGTCATGCCAATATTAGCTGGCAGCAGGCCATTATCCAATTAACATTGCTTCATCGCTGCAAGTAATAGCTCTTGAGTAGATGATTGAGTCATTCATGCTCTAGTGGTACTCTTCTTTACTTGAGAAGGAGCCAGTGCTTCATCGAATAGGCTGTTTATTCACTATTATTACTTGCCTGGCTTTGCTAATAGAAGTGCATGGTGAGTCTGTATGGGCAAGCTGAGAGCTGGGCGCTGGACAGAGACGTCTTGTCTGTGGAAACACCTTAGTCACTTGGTTTTCTGAAAGCCGTGGTTTCAGTTTAATGTTGAAAAGACAGAAACAGCAACAGCAAATAAAACACCTCAGTTGCATTAGGTTCCTAAAGCTTAGAAATGAGATTCCTGACCTTGCTTGTGTTTTTTTGACTTGGGGTACATTTGGAAAAACCTTCACCTGGTCATTCCTGCCATGAGAGCACCACATGCCTTTCTCTCTGATGAAGTTAAACACAGGTCTTCTGAAGTAGCAGACCAAGCTTTCTCTAGCACTAGTCTGATACTGCCCTTTCTGTTATAAAACCAACTTGCTTTTCAAGTAGGTTGGTTAGTTTTACCTGCAACCCTCAAATTTCTTGAATCTGTTTCAAAGAGTGGTTACTGGTGACTTTTTTTAGTGCGGTGAACTATCTTCTGGAAATGTTGCCTTCCAAAAGGATTAAATGGAGTTGTCTGTGGCTTACAAACTTTTCAAGGGGCAAAGGGAAGCAGCATATTTTTTAGAAAGAGGGGGTGGGATGTGCTTGGGGAGCTTTTTTGTTTGTTTATCCACACAGCCCTTTTCTTTGCAATAGCAAAGAGTGTGATGTTCAAAGTAAGTTTTAGCCCACATCATGAGCTGAATTTCTCTGCGTTACTGCTTTACTGCTCCCTGACTGCTCCTGCGAAACCTGCCATTTCCCCATGAGGTCTAGCCCTGTGAAATCTGTCATCTGCTTCTTCGGTTGACGTGGGTTATCTCCCTCACCTGGTTAATCTTTGCAAGGAGAAAGGCGGGATGGGACCTCAGTTCAGATTCGAGGCTGGCAAAAGCTGAGTGTGTTGGAAAGTAAAGGCATGTAGCACCCTGGGTGGGACTAAGCCAGGCATCTAACATTAGTATGGCTCATAACTGACAGGGAGGAGAAATACTGGCAGCTGCTAACTATCCATGCCAACCCGCCACCTTGAGGGAAGAATGCTGGGAATTAGGCAACAGAAGATGATTTCAATGAGGAGAGAATCAAAGGCACGATGCAGGAGGTCAGCTATTACATACCCTGCTGGCTAAAGGCGATTACTGTTCCTTTTTATCTCTCTAGAAATAGACAATACTCTCTTACTTTGTCTCTTTCCTTTCTGTGTAGTGTGTATATGTATGAATATAATATCTTTAAGGAATCCAGGGACTGAGCTGGGAGTGCTCTGCACTGGCGTTTGGAGTGGAAGAGGTGATAAATATCGGAAAGAGGAGCAAGAGGGCAAGAAGAAAATGTCTGTTTGGAAGTTTGTTTCCCATCTGGAGGAATGTCATTACACAGTAAAGAACAATGAAAGATCCTTTTTCTTTGGCACCCCAGAGATGTATTAGGAGTAGCTAAGGTTAGTTCTTAGAGAATGGGAAGCATTAATGTGGTTTTCTTTTTACAGGAGTGTATCAGTCATTTATGTTCCTCACAGCACTGGCCAGAATTAATTCTGCTTTAGCTCAGGAGGCAGCAGTGACCTGAAAGCCTTCACAAAAGCCACC
The DNA here is from genome assembly GCF_000699245.1 of Pterocles gutturalis. NCBI lineage: Eukaryota > Metazoa > Chordata > Aves > Pterocliformes > Pteroclidae > Pterocles > Pterocles gutturalis. The sequence goes on along the minus strand of NW_010138017.1, from coordinate 40,043 downwards.
GCCCCCCTTCATCCGCAGGGCTTTTTGTAGTGGCAAGAGGTTGTATCCATCAGGCTTCAAATAAAGTCAGGCTTCAAACTCATTTATGCTTCAGCATTACCTCAGCAATGCTGCTTCAGTGAGTCACCATGGATGGAAGTTGTGTCTTTGGTTTCTTAAATTCCTCCTAGGAATGTGTTGTTTTTCATGCTGATTCTCCATGCTGACACTGACCACATGGACGATGACTGGAGGCTGCGGATTTGTAGTGAGAGTAGAACTGAACATACAGGTACTTTTGGAGGTCTTAGGTGACACAATACTAATTCAGGAGAAACTGTGAGACAGAAATGCACATTGGTTTACGTGTGCTGCATGTGTAGCACAGTACAAGGTATGAATGACGTGTTTTGTTTCTAGCAGGTGAGCGATAAAGCAGAAATGATACCATCGAGACGTGATACGAAATTCCATCCATGTCTCACTGCAAAAGCTTCCGGCACTGCCTGATTTTTCATGCCTCAAGTATGACAAGGAAACTAGCCACATACTTTTCATTCTGCATGGTGTAACTTCCCGTATTTTCTTATGAGTGCTGTCTTACTACTGATAATTCTTCCCTGATCTTTTCCAGTGGAGAAACATGAAATACATCTCTGTTGTGTTGTGGGGAGAGCTAGGCTTAAAAAAGCAAAACAAAAGCCATGCATGCATGCATGTTAAGGAGAGAAAGTCTTGCATTAACTCCTTTACCCTCCCTTTGGTGGTGGTTGTACTATTTATTTATTTATTTGAGTAAGCACATAAAAATGTACTGTCAAAGGGGGTGTGGAGATGAATGCACAGAATTAAATTCGCCACCGCCATAAGTGGACTCAATTTCATTGCCTTTGTTAGACTCCTGCCTGCCGCTAGTTCTAAATGGGGTGATTGACTGGATTGCACTTGATATTGAAAAGGCAGTTTGCAGTGAGGAAACTTGCTCACTCAAACATGACAAACATAATCTAAAATGTAAAAGATGTCCCAAAGAATAAGTCCTGGAGGTAGACTCTGCTAAGGGCGCGAGCAGAAGCAATAAGAGTGTGTAACAGGAGATGTATTTGGTATTTTTTTTTAATCTGGGGTTTTTTTGCTGTGTTCAAATCTATATGTGGGCATGAATGAAAATGAGGTGGCTAAGGGATGATTGCACCTCAACACTGTGAGCACTCTGGCCCTGCAGACTGAAAGATCTCCTCCTCTCCTCCCCCCACCGCCTTTGTTTCTCTTACCTTTGCTTTTTCTCTTTCTAAAAAAGCTTTTAATTTCTTTAATGCTGACAAACTAAGCATCTGCTCTTTTAAGAGTCCAGAAATACAGGCTGAGCACTTGCCATTTGAATAAACAGAAAGATAAGACACCCCTCAGCTTCGCCACATCAGAGACCACAACCTGGAAGGTACTTTCTGATCCCAGTACCAAGCTTTGTTTCATTAGCGTTCCCAAGACGCAAAGAAGATAAGGTTTTATCTCAGTACAGCACTTTCTGACAAGGGTTCCCTGGTGAATAATGTCAGAGCAACTGTTTTTCTCAGCTCCCAGTGAAAGTGAGCATGTTGTGGGGTGGAATATGGCATGTATTCAGATGATGCATTACGGCAGTCAGCAAACATTAAGGTTCAATTTGGAAGTGAAAGATGGGTTTTAGGTGATCAGAAGGCAATTGAATCATACTAGGATTTGGGAATGAGATGCTCTTTGTGAATTTTACGGGCAGGCTGTTGGGTTTTTTAGAAGAACAAGTAGACACACTTTCTGTTACGTGTTTGATGCAAGCTCTGAAGAGAGAAATGGCTGGTTTATTACAGGACTTTTGCGCAACACTGAGTGTTCATCTGTCACGCTTTGATGGGAGGCCGCCAGCAGACACTTCCAAGTCACAGTGCAGTCTAACACTACTAAAAGCTCTGTCCTTGGGCACTTTATTTACATTAATAAAATAAATAAATAGGAGCAGCTGTACTTGGTCAAACTACAGATCCATCTAGCCAAGGCTTGGTTTGTTTTAAAAACGAGATTTAATTTCTCTGAAAGAGCTTGAGAGGAGATTTGGGTGGTTGTTTAAAGATGTAAATTAGAAGAAAGTATCAGGCGTATCTCTAGGAAGCGTGATTTAATTTATGGGGGAAGATGTCATGAGAACCACTGTCAGTCATTTTTAAGCTGGATTAAAATAAACTGAAAAATTTGGCATGTGTATTTAGCAACAAACTGCTCAGTGATGTGTGTGACTGCACATTGTTTCATAACGGTAAGGCAAATGGCCTTGGAGAGGGATGAGCTTTAGACACCACTTGAAGAAGTTTGGTGCTCAGTACAGAGGTGGTTGAGTGGAATTTAAGATACTAAACCAACATAGATCAGATTTGCTAATAAACCTTTCTGTCCTTCATTTTGCTTAATCTGACCTTGTAAGAGTGGATGGCATCCAAGTGTGTGCTTAAGTGTAACTGTCGGTTTCCTGCACACAGAAGTAGTTGAAATATTTTCCTTTTTTAATTTTTGTTTTGTATTTTGGGATTTTGGGGTTTTTTTTGCTTAAAGTTTGCGTGATGCATCTTTTGGGTCACTTAAGAGCCAGTGATGGAGACTTTAGAAGACTTTGTGGAGAAGAGAGGGCTAATTTGTAATTGAAATGGCACTGGGAATTTCTTGCTGTGACCCAAGGACTGCTGCTCACTGGGGATCCACAGTTAAAATAGCCATAGCTGGGCTGGGAATGGCAGCGAATCGCGGTACTAGCACTTTCAGTAAAACCAATATATAAACAAGGTGTCACCAAACAGCTGGAATTGAGAGGTATCAGCTCTGAAGTTAAATAATGGTAACAAAACCTTCAGCAGTAGATTTTTGAGGTTTCTTGTGAGCAAATAAAATACTGTCATCACCTCTCTGTGAATGCTGAGGTGGAAGCTGATGAGTCAGATGGGAATTACCGGGCAGGTCTGTGCATCAGGTCGGTGATGATTAAATCACCTTGTGTGAACCACTCAGCTATGTTTATTTCTCTCTAAACTCTCTGGTTCACATTACCTCACACAGAGGTGAACAGACTGACCCACAGCTGGCACAGCTGCTGGTCTCAGAGCAGCCCATCCATCTGAAACCAGAGCTTCCAGCTTACCGCTCCTCAGCCTGAGGAAAATGAAAATGAATTTCAGTCTAATTTTCTCCCGTCTGTATCTTTTAAGCATGCAGGAGGCATTGAGGGGATTTTCAGACTAGTTGCAGCAAGATGATCGAGGTAGAATGGAGCTGCTTGCTTCCTTATCTGGCCGATTTGTCCTGGGTGACCGATGGGCTCTATTCTGTGTCCTCTGCCTGTTCTTCCTGCATCACCCCTGAGGTCCTGTGCACTGCCATCAATAGCAGCTGCTAAGACACGTCCAAGAGGAAGGTAGACTTGGAGGCATGGAGCAGATTAGAAAGAGTCTGTGAATTGCTACAGACTTCCAGTCCCTCACCAGGAGACTGGGGCACTTTGAGGATGCTTAATTAGGAATTTTTGCTTAAGTAACAGCTGTTGTAGACCCATATTCAAAAATAAATTGTTAATTAAAAAAAAAAAGTCTTGATACTTAGAGCAAGATGTAAAAACTTCTTCCTGTATTTTTGTAGCTTTTGGGCATCCCATTTATCCCGAACAATAGGTGAGTAGGTACCTAGCAAGACTTGATCTGAGAGCTAATCAGTCTTGGCAGATGGGAGCTGTGGGTTTTCAGGACCTCAAAGGATGGGCATCTTCGTTTTGGTGTTGAAGCAACCATATTTAGTTGAGTATATATTTCATCTGGTCCACATCACTCCCTGCAGCAGCTGCTCATCATTTCAGAGCAACTCTTTAGAGGAATGGAAGTGTACAGCCTTACTGTAAGAGAGATTTGGCAGGTGTGACCCAGGATGGATTCAGTGGCGGCACTGTATTCTCAGTGCTTCCTTCTGCTCCCACGTTGTCAGATGTACTTCCCAAAACTAGGGCTGAGGTGGGTTTATGGGGGTAGTAAAATAGAAAGGATACTATCCAAATAAATGAATTGGCCCAGAAAGGGACCTGAGCAGTGCTAATAGTTTAAAGAGGTGTGGGCATCCAGTGTATTGTGCGTCAAACACTTGGTAATAACCTACTTGAAATTTGCTTCCTTTGAATTGTAATAAGACCAAATTCCATAGTCTGTGCATATACCTCTTTCTTTATGTTCCCAGAATGGGTGGGGATGCAGTCTGTGGTAGTATTTCAAGGTTAAAAGAGTAGATTTAAATTTAAAAAATTGTCTGTGCAAACTTTACCAGTTCTCAGTTTCAGGAAAAAATGCTCTTGATGAAGTGGTCTGGGATTTTTGTCAGACTGAAAACTAGGAGGCTGAAGCTACATTTTGGGCTGTGTAAAGCTTTTGCTTGTGGGAAATGTGTTGGGTTTTTGCTTACCTTTGAAATTCAGACCTGTGGTCCTCTGTTTCAAGAGCCTGCAGCTAGTAAGAAACAAGTCTTTAACAACTCCGAAAGCAAAATATCTTTCCATCTCTGCCCACACAGCAGTAGTACAACATGCCTAGCCACCTCTCTCCCCAGATACACAGGCAGCCTTCACTGAAAATTTCCCTGACAGGGGATTCTTGCTCAAGTAAAAACAGAATAAGCTCAAGTAATTTCCTGTTTCTTTCAAAGGACAGGGTTGGAGCCAGTAACCTTTCAAGACAGGATGAAGCGGGGGAAAGACAAATCCTGACAACTTCCCCTCTACTTTCCGCAAAGGCCTAGTGTTCATTTCTGCTTCCGGAAGGGGAAACTGGACGTGAGGTGGATGGGTCTCAGCCATTCCGTGTGCCTGTTGAACTGAACTATTTTTTAACCTTATTTTTATCTGACTGCAGATTTCCACGTTCCCCCATGGATGAGTTTCTGCATATGGCATTTTTGTCTGAACATAAAGCCAAACCAAGCAGTTTCTGTCTATTCCTTGAACTTGTTAATTTTCGGGAGACTGGACACATCAAACCAAGGCTATGTTTTAAATGTCTGAATTAATTTGTCAAATGCAAGGCACAAAAAATAGAGTTTCCTGTCTTTTGTAAGAGCCATCTATTCTTGTCATTTTTGCCTGGTTTATGTAAGCAGTAGCCATTGAGGACAAATAAAGCTATACCATTGTCCAAGGAAATGAAGAATGAAGAAGTGACCATGCATTGGGGCATTCTACAAAGAAACTTGTTCTATGAAGTCATCGTAGCATTCATAAAGCAGAAAGAGTTGCTTTCAGTAGAGGCAGAATCCTTTAAATCAATAACTCCTTTTCTTCTTTGCCTATCTTAATGTATCCTGCCATTGGAGGACTGAGAAGAACAGCCAGTAAGAGCTACCTTGGGCTTGGTTTAGTTTTGCTTCCTTTTCAAAGATGAGCCTAATCCTTCTCTTAAGGGATTTATTTCAGTATTATTCATGAACTTTCCAATTGGAAACCTCAGTTGAGAGGGCATAGGCAGGTAAATTGTTGAAGACAAGCATTTGATCACATTCTGCCTCTGTCTTCAGCTGGTGGTGCACAGCCAAGGTGACCCTAGCGGGAGCTGCTGTCCTGGACCTCCTCCAAGAAGGTCCGTAGAGCAGATGAGCGCTGCACGCCGTAAGCTCTTCACAGCAAGCTTGGAGGGTTTCAAGTCTGTCCCAGCCTTGGAAGCCCAGACTGTGTACATCATCTGCTCTTGGACTCTCTAGCTTAGTTCTCAGATACAGTTTTACTCTGAATTATTTGGTGAGGTTACAGTCCTGTTCTGAAACCGGTTTTCTTAAGAGGAAAGGCATAACTGAAGGAGTGTCAGAATTCATGGTCATTGTGCTTTCTACCTCTTGGTTGAATAGTAAGGTGGTATTAAAGACCCTTCTAAATATTCTCTTTCAGGAATGAATGTTTTACTCTTACCTACGCTTTTCTTTTCCCAAACTGCTCTGATTGCAGGTAGAGGAAAAGAAAGGGTCAAGTGTCGTATTTGTTCTTGAGAGAGTTCAAAAGTGTTGTTGCTATTGTAAAGAAGAGAAAAAATCAATGTTGTTAGAACTATTTGACCAAATTATTTCCCACCCAATACTAAAATTTCTTAAAGCCAAGGTTTTCATCAGGCCTTTTTGTAACTAATTATCTGTGCTATCTTTTTTTATTTATTATTTAAGGGAAGGGAGAAAGTCGTTCCATTTGCAACTTGCGACCCTTGTCTGTCTGTCAGGTATATTTACAGGAGTTAATAAACTCCTGTTTCTAATTTCTCCCATTAGAAAAAAAGGTTACACTGTCATTGTCTTTGGAAAGCTTTTGGACCAGCTTGGTTTTGTGTGTGCGTGCCATTTTTTGGTACCATGCCAGGCACCCTGTTGAGACTCTAGTAGTGACTGAAGGAACAGAAAGAGCTTTTGAGGTTTGGAGATAAACCCAGTTCACATGGCTAAAACACTGTAAAACCTCCACAGCAGTCTGCTGGAGAGTGGATGGAAAGCTGGGCTCTGCATTGCATGCTCCTGGTGCCCGTCTCTGCTGGGGTAAAACAGCTTCTGTCCTGCTGCCTTTGAACACAGGGTCCTTCAGCACCAAATGCAGGAAGGATTTCAACTCTGCTCGCTGTTCAGGATAGCAACCGCCCCTGGGCAGGCTGGCATTTCCTCACCCTCTTTATGCATGTAGTATTGGCACATAAATGCTCCTGCTCAATCCTATCAGCTGTGTATCATTCTATTCTGGGGAAGGTGAGAGCAGTGCTGGAAATGACGCAGCTCCAAAAGGTATCAGCTTTACTCCTTTTACCCCCAGAGTTAGTCCTCACCTTAGGTTTTTATGGTAGCTACTGTACAAGGGGGAATCATCACTTTTTTAAAAAACAGTGAGAAATGCCATGGCTGCCCATCGAGTAAACAATTTGTCATTTGGTGTTTATATGGCCCATGAGCTCTCTGCACTTCACTAGTGCCAGGGTTTTTTAAAGGTCCTTGAGAAGCCTTTACGGCAATGAAGTAAACTTGGCAAGATCCTGTGTTACACCGTGCCCTGCCCAGCATTCCTGTAGTTTTTGACATTTCCTGCCCCTTACAACACAGCTGTGGCTTTGGACAGCAAGTGCATTTTGTCTTTCCCAAACGAATGATGTTTTAAATGTCTTTATCTGCAAAGGTTTTTACTCCGTGCTGTGCATTTGCACAGGGGCGAGGGAATTTTTGTTTTGTGTGATTATGTGCTGTTTTGTGGCTCTATTTTGTTTCTTCTTTCATCATCCTACACACCTCTCTTCTACCTGAAACATTAAATTAAATCTAATGTAGGAATACGTTTACACAGAGGCAGCACTTGGCTATTCCAGTTCCCCAGTGGCTTTAAACCACTGGCTGCAATACTGCAAACAAATTCAGACCCCGGCTTGGCCAGCAGTTCCCCCCAGCTATCTGTGTGTTTGCTCTCCAGGCTTTGTTTTACCTACACTATTGGAGACTGCGGAGTCACAGCCTGTGTCTCATTGCTATGCATGGATGGGAAATATTCCTGTACTTATTTGCATTCATTAGCTGTTGGTAGTTCCTCTGTTGAGATCTCTAGCCTTGTTTTTACAGTGCTTTTGGCAGTGTTTCTGCACTTGGTGTGTGAATTTTTATGATCTGTTGCATGTTATTCATGCAATTTCCTGCCCTGTAATGGTATCAGTTTTCCAGACACAGAGGAATACAAACGAAAACCCAGGAGCCTGCATTAGCATAAAATGTCCCAGTTCTGTCAGTTTGATTAATTTGTCTCTTTGTCTCCACTCTATATGATAAGTGCTATTAATGGTTGCAACACTTCATATGTCAAAGTCTTTCTTCCTAATGACTTGAAAATGTGGTTTATTTCCCCCTTTTTTGTATTATTTTTCTCATTTAGCATTCCACTCAAGTATAGATTTATGCCATGCTCTTTCATTATCTTACTGGTTGCAGCACTGGAGTGATTACATATGGTGTAGGGTATGAGCAAAGATGCGATCCCAGGGGCAGCAGCTGCTGATGCAAGCTGAAAATAGATCCAGCGTATGCTCAGCACTTTTCCCAGAGGTCTTTTATTTATTAGGAACAGTCTTGGTACAGGACAGCTCGGACCCTCATTTAGCAAGATGACTTTTTGCCTTTCAAGAACAGTGCAATGACTTTGCCCTGTTTACTGACTGCTGTGTAATTTTTTTTCACTGCCTCCTATCGAAGCAGTGACTTTACCTAACATAAATTGTAATATAATCCTGATTTGTAATGAAGTCAAGAAACAACAGCCTCCATTCGAAGTAATGGAACTTGACAGATCTAAGGTTTAAATTAAATAATCCTATTTGTAAGACAGCATTTGTACATGGTACACTGATTTAAAATGAACTTCAGTTCTTCTTCAGCGAATCCTTTACCATTCTCTCTGTTTCACCTTCCATAGGGGCTTTTTGGGCGACAAAATCCATTTGGACAGAGCATGTTTGTCTTTGTAAACATGCGTGGAACAATACGTTGGTTCCTTTCCCTTAACAAAGAAGTTCTTATAAATTGTTTCACAGAACTACTCTTTAATTAAAGAGGAAAAATTAATATAGATGACTTATTCAGGGCAAGCCACGTCTAACCTGCTTGTGCAGCCTGAAGAGGCCAACTGCTGAGAAGGAGAAGAGTGAGGATGCTGGAGGGAAAATAGCGAGGAAGGCTGCAGCTCGACTATTCCCCTCCCTGGACAGAGGTCCATCCTAGCAGTGATTTGTGTGGAGGGAAAAGATCACCTCCTCCAAGCTGTCCTTCCCCCGCAACTGGCAGAGGGGGACATACGAGGACAATGTTCTCTCTTGTCTCCGCACCCTGTATTTCTTCCTGTCACTGAGCCATACCAATGTGGGCAACGAGAGCCTCAGGGTGTGTGTATGGGATGGGGAGGGGAGGGTACAAGCGCAAAATGGAAGGTGGTCTCGCTGTGGCCAGCTGCTCAGAGCTGGCAATAACCAGGGAATGGGGGGTTGCTGGAACAAAAAGCTTGTAGATGAGGAAAAGGGACCAGGCAGGGAGCATGAGGTGCTGAAACGGTGGAAGAGAACACAAAAAAAGGGCGGAGGGATGAAAACCCTAAAGGTACAGCACAGGATTTATCTGGCCTAGGTAGAGGGAAGCTGTTTTAGAAAATGTCCCCTTCCCTTTTCTCTCACCCACAGCATTGCATTTTTGCCTGCCTTCCTGGTTGCATTTAGTTGCTGCTGCTCCTGTCTGTCATCTTCCTAATTTTCCTTGGTACCTGGCTGAGATGCAGCCCTTTCCCCGGCAGCCAGCTGCTCTCACCCTGGGCCAGCCTTGGCACACTCGGGCAGGAACAGCCCAGCTCGCATCTGCAGCTTGATAACTTGCCTTGTGCTAACCGCATCACCCTGCCGTCACCCCAAGTCCTCAGCTTCCCCCCGAGCCCTGACAGAGAAAATGTCCCTTTCGCATCCATTGCCTTCGGGCCGTGTCGGCTGCCCTCAACAGTGGGGCAAGCCTGGCCCAGGGATGTGGGGCAAGAGGCTTCTGCTCCTGTATCCTCTCTAAGTGGTTAAGAACTTTTTTTTCCCAGTGCTTGCAAGGAAGTAATAACTTCTGTTAATTAGAAACCAAGCCTGAATTTCTCGCTGCTGTCAAGAAAAGACAGGGCTCAGGAGTATTGTTGGGAAAAGTGAGGAAAAACGAGCTCACAAAACCAAAGCAGCTCAAGCCAGGACAGGAGGCGAAGGCGAGGAGGATCCGTGCAGCAGACACAGCATTGACATTGTTTGGGCCCTTACTCCTCATCTAGGGAGAAAAAGCAATGAAGCCCAAGAATAAAATTCCATCAGGAGGTTTTAGAGTTGCTGCTGGTAGCTTGTGCACTCCCCCGTCTCCCTCCTCCGACAGACATGTGCATAGCTACAGGCATGGCTTTCTGTTCGCTTGGAATTAATGGGATTATATACAGCGGGAAAGGAGGTGGAGTACACTGAATTCTGCAAACGCAGAGCTTCAGCCTGTGCTGCTTGATCTTCAGAAAAATAAATAAAATAAAATAGCAAGAACCAATTCCAGGATGATTCAGTATGCAAATAAACTGTTTTTCATTACTCATGGCGCACATAAATGCGCACTGGTGACTGAGGCAGCAGAATAACACTTTACTGTTCATTATTTTATCAGACAGTGATAATTGTAGTTAATATTTTCTTAGTAGTGTCTCTGAGAGTTTATTTATACTGTTAATAATCTGAGCAGCTGTAATGATGCTGGCTGCCAGAGCTGCAGCCCTTTAGAAGCACTCTAGTGTGGCAATGATACGATGGTAATAGAAATCTGAGGAGAAAATTATATTTTCGGAGCAGATGGGGCTAATTCACTCCTTTTCACGCACACTGACGTTCTCTTATCTCTTTCTCACACTAGCATGCGTGGGTGCACGTGAGCACATGTAGACACACACACACACACGAATAGCTGTAAAGTCCCAACTTCCACTTCCCAGGACAGGGAAGTCATATGCCAAGCTGGCAATGCCATCATTTTTCTGCATGGAAAGTATTTCTAGGGATCCTAGGGCAGGTGGCATTTTCTACCCCTGGCTTTCTAGGTAGATCTTAAAAATCTCACATATGAAGCGGAAAGGGGGAAGTCAATTCCTTGGGGACAGTCTTGAGCCAGGCACAGGGTCGTGGCTGTGCTGGGATGCCACTGCCCATCCTTCCCTGCTTTTGGCCACTTTTGCCGCAGGGTGCTCCTGCTGAGCCTTTAGGGACTAAAAGAGCCATTTACCTTGGCTCACAGCAGATGTGAAATATTAGCAAGAAGGCAAATGCCTCCCAATTTTTTCTGGTAGGTTTTATGGAGCCTAGCTAACCTTTTGGGCCACCACAGGAAGAGTTAATGCTCCTTGTGGAGGATGGGAGGGGACCAAATTTGCCGGCTCAGCAGTGGCTGGTTCTTCTTGCAAACCTGCTTTACTGAACTGAGTGGACATCACTGATGAAAAGTGAACGCCAGGCAATGGAACAAAAGCCACTGTAGTCCTCAGATCTGTTAGTAGCCGTGCAAGAACAAAAACAAGGTGAACACAGAAAAATTGCGTGTCCAAATACCGGAAATGAAAAGGCAAGGCAGGGGGAGAGGGGAAGAAAAACTGGAACAAACGCAGCATTTGGCAGGTTTTATTTTAAAAATAGGATGCCTGCAGGAAGCCGGGATATTTATACAGGGTTTCAGCCTACCAGTTAATAGTTGTAATTGCCTGGTTACCTCATGAAGCGCAATAGTAAAGCCTTTGACGTTCAGTTCATTCCACAGCCCGGCAAAAGCATCTCTGGCTTTGAAATGTTACGGTATTTGCTGGGCTGTGCTCTCTGCTACCCTGGCATTAGGATGCCAGTGATTTGATATGCTGTGCCATGCTGGCGTGTGGTCACAGGCAGTGCTGGAAGCATTGGCACCGTCAGCCCTGTGGAAACCATGGCAGAGCATCCGTGAGCTGCATTGGATATTGTCTGGCCTTGTCTCCTGAGCCTGCTTCTTCTTCAGCTCCTCTGTCTTCTGATTCAGTTCTCTTCCTTAGAGTGCAGCCTTGTGTTTTCCTAAATCATATCTAGCAGGGCCTGTTTCTTTCTCTCCTGTGCTATGCGAAGTATAATAGTAGGGCTTGTAGTGAGATGCCTTGCTGTGAAGTATTTCTTGTTTTTATGAAGTAATTACAGTGCATTTAATGCACTATGTATTTAGTACACTGTATTATGTCGTTTATTCACATAAATAAATTCTGCTGTGCTTAGGAAAGAGGAGTCTTTGTGTAATTTACAAGTCTTTAATTTTTCTGTATTGTTGTGTTTGCTTGTGTATTAATTGCAGCTTTGGAAACTCTGAACTATTCCTCTGAGCACTCTTGTGAATTAAGAAATTTCTACGTGTATCTTCTTTTCCTGCCTATGTAACTTGGAGGCTTCTGGAGTTTCTCTTTTCATTCTAGAAGGTCTTAAGCTGCTTTTTGCTTTCCCTTTTTCTTCCCACTTTGGCTGATGATATGCACCTAAACAGATCTTTTACAGACTCTTCTCTCACAATTTATATTCTGTGAAAGCTTTCCCACTCCTTCCTTCCCCCCGCCCTGCTCCCCATCGCTCAACACTTTTTTTTAAATTTTTTTTAATCTGTGGGTCAGTTTAGTTTTCCTTTTGCAAAAATATGGGACTGATTTGAATTTTAAATTATAGTTGCACTTTATTTCTGATTATGCTCTTGTGTTAAAATCTGTTTGTTTCTGCTTGTTTCTTCCCTGCTGGTTTCAGCATGGCTTGCACAGGCACCCAGGGGGAGAAGGTAGCATTTCTGCTGAGCCACCCTCCTGTGTCATCCTTCATTACTGTGTTCCAGCTTTCTTAAGGTGCAAGTTGCATTGGGAAAACAAATGTACTGCAAACCACCAGATATCACAGCCTTATTTCTCTTTGCTCTATCTTCTACTTCATGCCTGAGTGTTTAAACTGCTAATTAGTGCCACTGGTTTTTATGCGTTCGTTGTTGATTCAATCATGTCATAGCCAAAATGTTCCTTTGGAGAAAAGGTTATTTGGAACATCCTTGTCTCTAATTTTCTTTCTAACACCTCTGCCCAGAGTATGACCTGAACCACCTGAAAGTTTTTCCCCAAGCTTTTTCACCTATGCTTGCCTGCAGGTACTCTCTTGGCCCTAATTTTGAATTGTCTGTGTTCTCCAGTTACACCCTGGGAAGCCTCTAACATCAACAACATACCCCAGGCAACATGACCACTTAGGAAAAA